>NC_047122.1:974786-1125023 GCF_902500255.1 Thalassophryne amazonica
ACAACAGATATAGAAGTAAAATTTTCTTTTATTTAGTAATCTTTTTTCCCATCCCATGTGGGTCTACATCTTTTCAGATAAAGATTTGCAATCACTTGCTTTGAATAAAATGTGAAGAATTAGCAATCACAAGAAACTGACTTATAAATGATTAAATATATACAGAATGTACAGAAACTTTGTTTTCAGTGATTTTAGAACAAACTCCTGAATTTAAGCATGCTGTGCTGCTGAAATATTTTTTTCATACAAAAACACACCGTGCCAGGAATAAATGATCATTTATAAGAAAAGCTGGTGAGTGAACAAACCATTCTGTGTCGTCCTCCACAACACTGCTGCTGTCAGCTGACAGCTGCGCTTCATCCTCTTTCTGTCACGTTCAGCTGGAACATACACGGTTTGGAGCCGTCATTATTTACACCGTTAATATCTTCATCAGAAACTTCCTCATCTTCTTCAAAAACAATCAATATGTCACTTAAATCTTCACTATAATCGCGCACTATGCCTTCGCTGTCCGTGTCTGCCGTGTTGGTAAACAGAGCCACGCTGCGAGACATCTACTTGAATGACGTCACATCTGTCGCAGTGAAAAAGTAGGTCAACTCAGAGGCAGAAAATTCTAATTCTCAGATGGGTAATGAAACGTCTAAATACTTGTTCAGTGTAATTTTATGGTAAAAAAAAAAACAAAGACAACATGTGGAAAAAGCTTTTTTTATTCTTCAAGAATATGTAAAAACGTCATAGCGTGGCAGGGACACTTTAAGTTGTATAAGCTCTCGCGCCCTCTGGCGGTGCATGCGGTGGATGGCCATGAGCTGGGCCAAATTACTCACCGTTCCCAATCAATTCGTATGGTTATGTCAGAAAATCATTCAGAATCCATTAGTTTCCGCATTTTTGACAATATGACTCACCCGGTAATTTTGGGGCATCCTTGGTTACAACGCCATAAGCCAAGTTTAGACTGGACCAAGGGGAAAGTTGAGGCTTGGAGGCCCACATGCATGAGTTCCTGTTTAATACAGCCCGTTCCTACTCAGTGTAGTCCTACTCCTGATATTGCAGGTGTTCCGGACTGTTATCATGACCTAGCTGCTGTTTTTAGCAAATCTAAAGCAAAGTCCTTGCCTCCCACCGTGAGTGCGATTGTGCTATAGAGCTCCTCCCGGGGGCAACTCCTCCACGGGGAAAATTATTCTCCATCTCAGCTCCACAGCATGCTGCAATGGATGAATATATCCAAGAATCCCTCGAGGCAGGCTTAATCTGTCCTTCATCATCACCGACGGGGGCGGGGTTTTTCTTTGTCAAAAAGAACGACAAATCCCTCCGCCCTTGCATTGACTATTGGGGCCTCAACGAAATAACTGTGAAAAACCGGTATCCTTTGCTGCTCATTTCCTCCGCATTTGAACTTTTAGAGGGGGCTAAGATCTTCACCAAACTCGATCTGCGTAACGCATATCACCTGGTAAGAATCCACTCTGGGGATGAGTGGAAAAAAGTGTTTAATACTCCTTCTGGTCACTACGAGTATCTGGAATGCCTTTTGGTCTGAGTAATGCCCCCGCAGTGTTCCAGAATTTAGTCAATGATGTGCTACAGGAGTTCCTGAATAAATGCGTTTTGTTTTCCTCGATGACATCTTAATCTTTTCTCCCCATAACGAATCAATCAATCAATCAATCAATCAATCAATCAATCAATTTTTTTATATAGCGCCAAATCACAACAAACAGCTGCCCCAAGGTGCTCCATACTGTAAGGCAAGGCCACACAATAATTATGTAAAACCCCAACGGTCAAAACGACCCCCTGTGAGCAAGCACCCGGCCACAGCGGGAAGGAAAAACTCCCTTTTAACAGGAAGAAACCTCCAGCAGAACCAGGCTCAGGGAGGGGCAGTCCTCTGCTGGGACTGGCCGGGGCCGAGGGAGAGAACCAGGAAAAAGACATGCTGTGGAGGGGAGCAGAGATCGATCACTAATGATTAAATGCAGAGTGGTGCATACAGAGCAAAAAGAGAAAGAAACAGTGCATCATGGGAACCCCCCAGCAGTCTACGTCTACAGCAGCATAACCAAGGGATGGTTCAGGGTCACCTGATCCAGCCCTAACTATAAGCTTTAGCAAAAAGGAAAGTTTTAAGCCTAATCTTAAAAGTAGAGAGGGTGTCTGTCTCCCTGATCTGAATTGGGAGCTGGTTCCACAGGAGAGGAGCCTGAAAGCTGAAGGCTCTGCCTCCCATTCTACTCTTACAAACCCTAGGAACTACAAGTAAGCCTGCAGTCTGAGAGCGAAGCGCTCTATTGGGGTGATATGGTACTACGAGGTCCCTAAGATAAGATGGGACCTGATTATTCAAAACCTTATAAGTAAGAAGAAGAATTTTAAATTCTATTCTAGAATTAACAGGAAGCCAATGAAGAGAGGCCAATATGGGTGAGATATGCTCTCTCCTTCTAGTCCCCGTCAGTACTCTAGCTGCAGCATTTTGAATTAACTGAAGGCTTTTTAGGGAACTTTTAGGACAACCTGATAATAATGAATTACAATAGTCCAGCCTAGAGGAAATAAATGCATGAATTAGTTTTTCAGCATCACTCTGAGACAAGACCTTTCTGATTTTAGAGATATTGCGTAAATGCAAAAAAGCAGTCCTACATATTTGTTTAATATGCGCTTTGAATGACATATCCTGATCAAAAATGACTCCAAGATTTCTCACAGTATTACTAGAGGTCAGGGTAATGCCATCCAGAGTAAGGATCTGGTTAGACACCATGTTTCTAAGATTTGTGGGGCCAAGTACAATAACTTCAGTTTTATCTGAGTTTAAAAGCAGGAAATTAGAGGTCATCCATGTCTTTATGTCTGTAAGACAATCCTGCAGTTTAGCTAATTGGTCCCATGAATCCCATAAGCTTCATGTACGTGCCATACTGCAGACCCTGCTCCAAAATAATGTTGATGTCAAAGCTGAGAAGTGCGAATTCCATCGCTCCACAGATTCGTTTTTGGGCTTCCTAATTTCAGAGGGCAAGATCCAGATGGATCCTAGGAAAATTGCGGCGGTTTGAGATTGGGCGGTCCCAAGCAATTGCATGGACGTACAGAGGTTCCTGGGTTTTGCGAATTTCTATCACAAATTTATTCGTAACTTTAGTATGATCGCAGCCCCATTACACAACTTAACTTCCTCACTGCGGTCATTCAACTGGACCCCTGAGTGTGACCAAGCTTTTCGGAACCTAAAGAAACAATTTACCACAGCCCCTGTGCTACTCCTTCCTGACCCCACCCGGCAGTTCGTGGTCGAAGTCGATGCTTCTGATGTAGGAGTCGGGGCAATACTTTCCCAAATGAAGGCCTCTGATACTAAATTACATCCATGTGCTTTCCTATCTAAGAAGCTTACCTCTGCAGAGCGCAACTATAGCATTGGTGATCGCGAACTGCTGGCGGTTAAAGTGGCGTTGGAGGAGTGGCACCACTGGTTGGAGGGGACACAAGAACCATTTTTGGTCTGGACTGACCATAAAAACCTTGCTTACCTGCGCACAGCCAAACGATTAAGATTCTTGTTCATCTTCTTCAGCAGATTCAATTTCGTTTTATCATACCGCCCAAGGTCAAAGAACAGTAAACCTGACGTGCTGTCCAGGCAGTGGGAAAACTCCGACACACCCAAGGGGCCCGATACCATCCTCCCGGATAGGTGTTTTGTGTCCGCCATAACTTGGGACATCGAATCCAGGGTTAAATCAGCTTTGGGCGATGCACCATGCCCCCCCAGGTGTCCACAAGGTAAATTATTTGTGCCCTCAGCTCTTAGGGGTGATGTAATTTGTTGGGTGCACGACAGTCGGTTCTCGTGCCACCCAGGTATCAAGAGAATGGGATACATGATGAAAGAACGATTTTGGTGGCCTCACATGTTGTCCGACATAACTGAATATGTTAACGCCTGCCAGGTGTGTGCTATGCACAAGTCATCCACGCGACCCCCTGCATGCACCTTACTATCGTTACCTGTGTCTGTACGCCCCTGGTCACACATTACCATAGATTTTGTTACCGGTCTACCGCCCTCAAAGGGCAACACAGTGATTTTGACAGTGGTCGATAGACTCTCTAAAATGGTTCATTTTGTACCTCTGGTCAAGTTACCTTCCGCGAAAGCAACTGCTGAAGCTTTGTTAATTCAGGTTTTTAGACTGCATGGTTTTCCACAAGACATAGTTTCTGACCACGGTTCTCAGTTTGTCTCGCAATTTTGGAGGGAATTCTGCCGCTTGCTCCGGGTCACTGCCAGTTTCACCTCTGGTTACCATCCCCAAGCCAATGGGCAGACTGAACGCCTTAACCAGGAGTTGGAGAAGGGACTCCAGATCCTCTCATCTCAGCATCCCGGTACCTGGTCATCACAATTGGCATGGATAGAATTGGCGCATAAGAGTCTCCCCACTTCCTCTTCTGGTTTCTCTCATTTTCATGTAGTGTATGGTCACCCACCTCCTCTGTTTTCATCCACAGACTTGCAGCCCCCTGTACCATCCACCCTGAGTCTTATCCTGCGATGCCGGCGAACCTGGGAACGGGCTAGGAAGGCTCTTCTCAGTTCATCTGCAGGGTATAAGAGGGCTGCTGATCGGGGAAGGTCCATGGCACCTGCTTATGTGGTGGGTCAACACGTTTGGCTGTCTACACGTCACCTGCCTCTTCGTGGCGTGCCCCGCAAATTGGCTCCCAGGTTCGTTGGTCCATTCCCCGTGTCCAAGCTTATTAATCCTCTGTCTGTTTGTCTTCGTCTCCCTAGGTGCATGAGGGTTCATCCCACATTCCATGTTAGCCATCTCAAGCCTGTTAGGTCCAGCCTTTTGTGCCCTACTGCTGTTCCCCCGCCTTCCGCCCGGTTCATAGATAGGGGGCCCGCCTTCGTGGTGCGCCGCCTGCTGGACTCTCGGTGGCGGGGCCGTGGGGTCCAGTACGCGGTGGACTGGGAGGGTTACAGCTCCGAGGAGCAGTCGTGGATTCCCTCCCGTTTTATTTTGGACCCTGCTCTGGTCCGGGACTTCCATGCTGCTCGTCCTTCTGCTCCTGGGCCGTCGGGGGTCGGCCCTTGAGGGGGGGTACTGTCAGGTTTTGGTTTGTGCTCTGTTTTATTGTACATTTTGTTTTATTTTTGGGTGTTGTCAGTTCTTTGCCTGTTGCTTTCTGCTTGGGTTCTCTCTGTCTTTCTCTTGGTGGTGGGCATTTCCCTTTGTCTGACCACACCCCTGTTCTAGTCGCCTCCCCTCACACCTGTCCTTGATTTGCAGCTCATCACTTGGGTGTATTTAATACTCTCTTTTGGCTCTGGTCCTTCGCCAGATCGATGTGCCTTGAGCCTTCTTTCCAGCCTTCTCTTGTACCACTGCCTTGCTTCATTTTGCCTCATTGTGTTTTTGACCACCTGCTAGTTTTTCTCGACCACGTCTCTCGCCTGATGATTGTTGTATTTCTGCTCTTGTCTGACTGCCTTACAGTGTACCGACCCCTGCTAACCAACCCAGTAAAAGAGTTAAGCCTACAGATCTGTGAGTTTGTGGTCTGCATTTGTGTCCAGCCAGTTGTCAACACCGAGCCTGATAACTTTGTTGGCTAAAACATTTGTTATTGTTTTTATTGTTTAATTGCAGTTTCCGTTTGGATACCTTTTTTTGCTGTTTGAAGTCTTTGTATTGTCGATGCTAGAAAGATTAATTTTGAAATGTAACAGGTTACAGAATACTGGTTACTCTGCTAAAACTGTAATACAAATCTTAAAAATATGAAATTTTAACCTGCCAGTGTCAACCTCACATCAATCATTACTGTCAAACTTTTATTCAAAGTTCTTCAATATAACTTGAATTTCGACTGCATGGTGGCCTGCAGAGGGCATCTGATCCTTCCCTGTATCTCTTAGTGTCCCCCTCTTTTCTGTCCCCCAAGCAACAGCATTCCAAACAGTCCCACTGATACAGAACACACTTGTTTGAGTGGAATAAAGCTTGCCAGATTTGTAGATTCCTATTCCTATTACACATTACATTTTTTTCCATAAATTATAATAATCAACAATATTGTAACTAGTAACTGTAATTTAAGTAGATTGTTTTTGTCAGTAACAGATTACAATTTCTTTATATTTATAATTATATATTTTGTAATGTAATAATTATGTAATTCAGTTATGGAACTACAGCTGTGGTCAGAAGTTTATTGACACTCATCATGGTAATTTGTAATGGAATGATTGTACAGCAAACATCATTAATGAGTCTAAAAATCAAGAATCAAGTGCACAAGTTGGAATTTATTTTCGATCTTCTCTATTCCAATCTCTATTGTCTGGAATACTCTTTCTTTTCTGTTCAGGAACGCAAAATAACGGGTCTGCTTTTTCCTTTTAATGTATGTTTTATGCTCGCTTTTAAAATCTGTTTTTGTGTTGCACTTTGCCTTCTAGTGATTTATGAATAAAATTAATAATTCATATTATTATTACATTATCCAAAAGCAATAGGTGTTCTTACCATTCCAACAGTACTTCATAATGGTATATTACTATCTGCTAGAGTTTAAAGTTATGTTGAACCCGTTTTGCGGTAGTTTGGGCAAAAGTCAAAACTCAAGGTCAAGGAAAACATGATCCATTAAACACCTTTTCTTGTACATCTCAGCAACCAAGAAGCCTAGACGGGTATGTATGGTTAACACAAAAAGTCACACAGAATTTATATGACATAGTATACATTGTGGGGTTTTTTTTTCGACTTATAGAAAGCATTTAATACCATAGATCACCTTATTATTGGATAAATTATGGAAGTATGGTATCAGAGGATTAGCTCATGATTGGTTAGCTAGTTATTTGCACAATAGGTATCAATGTGTTCATACTGGTGGGATAAATGCTGAATTTTTGAAGTGCACTTGTGGGGTCCTCCAGGGCTCAGTCCTTGGGCCTTTGTTGTTTCTTTTATATATTAATGAAATATGTTTGGTTTCTGAGTTTGTGAGTTCAATGTTTGTTTGCTGATGACATGACTGTGGTTTGTAGTGGGGATCATTTGGGACAGGTTCTGGACATGATGGAGAGGGAACTACAGAAGTTCAAAGAATGGTTTGATTCAAATAAATTATTGCTTCATTACAACACAGTAAAATCACCAGTGTTAAATAAACACTGTCAGTGAATATATGGTCCTACTCTGGTCAGAGTGGGACCATATGTAATTGTGTTAAAAGTGTTAATTTAACACTGTCAGTGTTAGTTTTACACTGGTGATTTTACTGTGAAATTGTGTCATATTTGTAAATAAGCCCAGGAATTTATGTAGAAATTTACTAGTACACAATATTGAAATTGAACTTGTAAATGAAACTAAATTTCTTGGGGTTTTCATCCATCCATCCATTTTCGTCCGCTTTATCCGGAGTTGGATCGCGGGGGTAGCAGCTCAAGCAAAGCCGCCCAGACCTCCCGATCCACACACACCTCATCCAGCTCCTCCGGGGGAACCCCAAGGCGTTCCAAAGCCAGCTGAGAGATGTAATCCCTCCAGCGTGTCCTGGGTCTTCCCCGGGGCCTCCTCCCAGTGGGACGTGCCCGGAACACCTCTCCAGCGAGGCGTCCAGGGGGCATCCGGAAAAGATGCCCGAGCCACCTCAACTGACTCCTTTCGACGTGGAGGAGGACTCCGACCTCCTCCCGAGTGACCGAGCTCCTCACCCTATCTCTAAGGGAGCACCCAGCCACCCTGCGGAGGAAACTCATCTCGGCCGCTTGTACTCGCGATCTCGTTCTTTCGGTCATGAGCCAAATCTCATGACCATAGGTGAGGATCGGAACGTAGATCGATTGGTAAATCGAGAGCTTTGCCCCCCTACTCAGCCAAGGGGTTTTCATTGACAATAAATTAAGTTGGAATACATATATAAATTATGTTAAATCAAAAATGTCAAAAGCCATTGCCATTTTGTGTAAAGCACAAACTCCCTCCCCCACCACTCATTAGTTACCTTTTATCATTCATTACTTGTTCCATAATTGACCTACTGTATTGACGTTTGGGGAACCATGTACAAAATTATTACAAATCCAATATTTTTACTACAAAATAAAGCCATAACAATTATTAATAATAAACCATATCGTGAGCCAACAAATCCATTGTTTATTTATACATTTTAAAATTTTGGGACCTGAGTGGTTATAGTATAACGTTTCAAGTAAAAAAAATGAACTTTTACCACAACATGTCCAGGACCTGTTCAAAATGAGGGACTCCAGTTATACGTTGGAAGGAACATTATGATTTTCAAAATAAAAGATTTGAACTACAGTAAAATCAAATCAAATCAAATCAAATCAAATCAATTTTATTTATATAGCGCCAAATCACAACAAACAGTTGCCCCAAGGCGCTTTATATTGTAAGGCAAAGCCATAGAATAATTACGGAAAAACCCCAACGGTAAAAACGACCCCCTGTGAGCAAGCACTTGGCAACAGTGGGAAGGAAAAACTCCCTTTTAACAGGAAGAAACCTCCAGCAGAACCAGGCTCAGGGAGGGGCAGTCTTCTGCTGGGACTGGTTGGGGCTGAGGGAGAGAACCGGGAAAAAGACATGCTGTGGAGGGGAGCAGAGATCAATCACTAATGATTAAATGCAGAGTGGTGCATACAGAGCAAAAAGAGAAAGAAACACTCAGTGCATCATGGGAACCCCCCAGCAGTCTAAGTCTATAGCAGCATAACTAAGGGATGGTTCAGGGTCACCTGATCCAGCCCTAACTATAAGCTTTAGCAAAAAGGAAAGTTTTAAGCCTAATCTTAAAAGTAGAGAGGGTGTCTGTCTCCCTGATCTGAATTGGGAGCTGGTTCCACAGGAGAGGAGCCTGAAAGCTGAAGGCTCTGCCTCCCATTCTACTCTTACAAACCCTAGGAACTACAAGTAAGCCTGCAGTCTGAGAGCGAAGCGCTCTATTGGGGTGATATGGTACTATGAGGTCCCTAAGATAAGATGGGACCTGATTATTCAAAACCTTATAAGTAAGAAGAAGAATTTAAAATTCTATTCTAGAATTAACAGGAAGCCAATGAAGAGAGGTCAATATGGGTGAGATATGCTCTCTCCTTCTAGTCCCCATCAGTACTCTAGCTGCAGCATTTGAATTAACTGAAGGCTTTTCAGGGAACTTTTAGGACAACCTGATAATAATGAATTACAATAATCCAGCCTAGAGGAAATAAATGCATGAATTAGTTTTTCAGCATCACTCTGAGACAAGACCTTTGTAATTTTAGAGATATGCGTAAATGCAAAAAAGCAGTCTTACATATTTGTTTAATATGCGCTTTGAATGACATATCCTGATCAAAAATGACTCCAAGATTTCTCACAGTATTACTAGAGATCAGGGTAATGCCATCCAGAGTAACGATCTGGTTAGACACCATGTTTCTAAGATTTGTGGGGCCAAGTACAATAACTTCAGTTTTATCTGAGTTTAAAAGCAGGAAATTAGAGGTCATCCATGTCCTTATGTCTGTAAGACAATCCTGCAGTTTAGCTAATTGGTGTGTGTCCTCTGGCTTCATGGATAGATAAAGCTGGGTATCATCTGCGTAACAATGAAAATTTAAGCAATGCCGTCTAATAATACTGCCTAAGGGAAGCATGTATAAAGTGAATAAAATTGGTCCTAGCACAGAACCTTGTGGAACTCCATAATTAACCTTAGTGTGTGAAGAAGATTCCCCATTTACATGAACAAATTGTAATCTATTAGATAAATATGATTCAAACCAGTGCAGCGCAGTGCCTTTAATACCTATGGCATGCTCTAATCTCTGTAATAAAATTTTATGGTCAACAGTATCAAAAGCAGCACTGAGGTCTAACAGAACAAGCACAGAGATGAGTCCACTGTCTGAGGCCATAAGAAGATCATTTGTAACCTTCACTAATGCTGTTTCTGTACTATGATGAATTCTAAAACCTGACTGAAACTCTTCAAATAGACCATTCCTCTGCAGATGATCAGTTAGCTGTTTAACAACTACCCTTTCAAGAATTTTTGAGAGAAAAGGAAGGTTGGAGATTGGCCTATAATTAGCTAAGATAGCTGGGTCAAGTGATGGCTTTTTAAGTAATGGTTTAATTACTGCCACCTTAAAAGCCTGTGGTACATAGCCAACTAATAAAGATAGATTGATCATATTTAAGATCGAAGCATTAAATAATGGTAGGGTTTCCTTGAGCAGCCTGGTAGGAATGGGGTCTAATAGACATGTTGATGGTTTGGATGAAGTAACTAATGAAAATAACTCAGACAGAACAATCTGAGAGAAAGAGTCTAACCAAATACCGGCATCACTGAAAGCAGTCAAAGATAACGATACGTCTTTGGGATGGTTATGAGTAATTTTTTCTCTAATAGTTAAAATTTTATTAGCAAAGAAAGTCATGAAGTCATTACTAGTTAAAGTTAATGGAATACTCAGCTCAATAGAGCTCTGACTCTTTGTCAGCCTGGCTACAGTGCTGAAAAGAAACCTGGGGTTGTTCTTATTTTCTTCAATTAGTGATGAGTAGTAAGATGTCCTAGCTTTACGGAGGGCTTTTTTTATAGAGCAACAGACTCTTTTTCCAAGCTAAGTGAAGATCTTCTAAATTAGTGAGACGCCATTTCCTCTCCAACTTACGGGTTATCTGCTTTAAGCTGCGAGTTTGTGAGTTATACCATGGAGTCAGACACTTCTGATTTAAAGCTCTCTTTTTCAGAGGAGCTACAGCATCCAAAGTTGTCTTCAATGAGGATGTAAAACTATTGACGAGATACTCTATCTCCCTTACAGAGTTTAGGTAGCTACTCTGCACTGTGTTGGTATATGGCATTAGAGAACATAAAGAAGGAATCATATCCTTAAACCTAGTTACAGCGCTTTCTGAAAGACTTCTAGTGTAATGAAACTTATTCCCCACTGCTGGGTAGTCCATCAGAGTAAATGTAAATGTTATTAAGAAATGATCAGACAGAAGGGAGTTTTCAGGGAATACTGTTAAGTCTTCTATTTCCATACCATAAGTCAGAACAAGATCTAAGATATGATTAAAGTGGTGGGTGGACTCATTTACTTTTTGAGCAAAGCCAATAGAGTCTAATAATAGATTAAATGCAGTGTTGAGGCTGTCATTCTCAGCATCTGTGTGGATGTTAAAATCGCCCACTATAATTATCTTATCTGAGCTAAGCACTAAGTCAGACAAAAGGTCTGAAAATTCACAGAGAAACTCACAGTAACGACCAGGTGGACGATAGATAATAACAAATAAAACTGGTTTTTGGGACTTCCAATTTGGATGGACAAGACTAAGAGACAAGCTTTCAAATGAATTAAAGCTCTGTCTGGGTTTTTGATTAATTAATAAGCTGGAATGGAAGATTGCTGCTAATCCTCCGCCCCGGCCCGTGCTATGAGCATTCTGACAGTTAGTGTGACTCGGGGGTGTTGACTCATTTAAACTAACATATTCATCCTGCTGTAACCAGGTTTCTGTAAGGCAGAATAAATCAATATGTTGATCAATTATTATATCATTTACCAACAGGGACTTAGAAGAGAGAGACCTAATGTTTAATAGACCACATTTAACTGTTTTAGTCTGTGGTGCAGTTGAAGGTGCTATATTATTTTTTCTTTTTGAATTTTTATGCTTAAATAGATTTTTGCTGGTTATTGGTGGTCTGGGAGCAGACACCGTCTCTATGGGGATGGGGTAATGAGGGGATGGCAGGGGGAGAGAAGCTGCAGAGAGGTGTGTAAGACTACAACTCTGCTTCCTGGTCCCAACCCTGGATAGTCACAGTTTGGAGGATTTAAGAAAATTGGCCAGATTTCTAGAAATGAGAGCTGCTCCATCCAAAGTGGGATGGATGCCGTCTCTCCTAACAAGACCAGGTTTTCCCCAGAAGCTTTGCCAATTATCTATGAAGCCCACCTCATTTTTTGGACACCACTCAGACAGCCAGCAATTCAAGTAAAAGGTCATTGTGTTTCTGTTAAAGGTGTTAACATTTGAAATATGTACCTGGATAGCATAAAATCACTTGGTAACTTGGTTGGCCTTAAAAAGCTCAACAAAAATGATTTAATTACTTGTTATAGCATGATGAATTAGGTTTATCGAATTTGTTTTGTTTTTGGTGCACTGCTTGTTTGAAAGTTTGTGTTTTGAAATTTTAGTTCAATGATCAATTTATATTTTGTATTAGTTATCATGTGTATATGTATTTTTTCTAGACATATGTCTACATTTTTACTTTTGTGGTTAAAGGGCTTGGTGTTCATAAGCTTTTGCTTCTGCCTACACCCTTTTGGGCACATGGGTGCATTGTTGGATTGTTTTTTTTTTTTTAGTTTACTTTGTTTTTTTGGGTCTGTGTGTGCCAAATAAATTCATTCATTCATTCATATGACATAGTCATTTTTTTTCATTTAATTTATATTTATATAGCGCCAAATCACAACAAAGTTGCCTCAAGGTGCTTCACACAAGTAAGATCTAACCTTACCAACCCTTAGAGCAAGCACACAGGAGACAGAGGTAAGAAAAAACTCCCTCTGATGGTTTGAGGAAGAAACCTCAAGCAGACCAGACTCAAAGGGGTGACCCTCTGCCTCGGCCATGCTACAGTCACACTTGACAATACAAATATACAGGAAATTTTTGGAGTCCATGCTGGTCTCCAGGACAGGAGGCTGGTGGGGGGGCAGATTGAAAAAAGCAGAATCTGGTGACAGAAAGACAACAAATACAGTATAAATTTTCTGCATTAAGCAACAAGAAAAACAGAATTACTAAGGTGATCGCCGGCCACTAGCCCTAAGCTTCAGTAAAAGACCCAGAATTTAGATAAAGTTGAGGCCGCGACCTGCTCTGTTTACTAATAAAATGAATTTATTTGTACACAGTTAAAAAAAACACAAACCACACACCATTAGAGACGTATGTATATTTACTTGTACATTTATATTGTGGCGTGTGCAGCTCGTCTGCTCTGAGGATTTTCGTCAGAGAAGGGAGACGCTCACGAGGTTATTGTGAAAGCATTCATTTCCCTTCACCAACAGCAGCGGAGTGATTGTCAGGGGGCAGTGACATCATCACTTCAATGGTTGGTTACTCCTTTCAAATGACCGACTCAGTGTCCAACGCCGACATTACAAGTAACTACTAACATGGAGAATGAACTGAGAGCAACAGAAAGTCTTACTTACAGCAGCAATGGTGTGTTTGTGTTTTATGTTTTCTGTGCTCTGAGCTCGTGACCTGTCACGCAGCGAGGCGTCACCCTCCTTGACACACTTTCACAAATATTCCCGCTGCGCTACACAATCATTTCTGTAAGCGAGAATGATGCTTTCAGAAACAACAGTGGGCAAGTGCGGCTTTGATCACGTCTCCGTGCAGATTTGAGCCCTGGGGGTGGTGGGGGGGCCTCACTGCTCTGTGCCCTTGCTGATTGTGTTTAGGGGACACTGGGATGAAAATGCATCATGATGCCTGAAGAGGAGTTCCATTTTCCTCCTCGTCGTTTTCATGCACGGCAGCAGCGAGCGCGCGACGCCTGCGGCCCTATTGTCATTCAGCTGCCGTGTCATCACAGAGGGGAGAGGAAATGATGCAAGTGTGCCAAGACTGAAATTGTGTCATCTGCCAAAACTCTGTCCTGCCACGATACACCCCGTTTAACCAAGCTGACTGGAAACAATTGATTTTGTACTTGCAGTGAAGGAACATGAGAAGAGAAACATTAAATAAAGAAATTCCTGTCTGCTCTTTTTCCCATTATTCTGGAGCTTTGACAAGAGTCTGAGCAGGAGGCGCACACACACACACACACACACACACACACACACACACACACACACACACACACACACACACACACACACACACACACACACACACACACACACACACACACAAGTATAAAAAACACAACTTGGCACGTGAAGGCGGTTGTGTCAGCCAGCAGTTCAAACTCAGAATAGACGTGACCGTGATCATGCCCCAAAACAAAATTTCCCAAAGTGCAGTCTCCATGTCTCCTGACCTGGACTCAATCACATGAATTGTTCAAATGCATTCGTGTTCAACTTCAGGTGGGTGAAGCCGTGTAACAGCCCCCACACATCATCCTCACATTTCCATGGTTTTCCAAAACCATAAAATGTCACAAAGGAAAGCTTACAAAAAGCTGATGAGTTTGTTACAACATCATCAACAGTCGAGTAGAGCAGAGCCATTTAACAACGCGTGGACCGGCCCAGGCCATGACGCTCTCTATGGGGTGTGTCAACGCCCTGGAAGAAATCCAGTTCTTGATTTCTTCCAGGGTGTTGACACAAACCATAGTCACCCCATAGTCACCCCATAGTCACACCATAGTCACACCATAGTCACACCATAGTCACTCAATAGTTGAATAGTGCAGTTACAAGGAGCAGAAGTGGTGAAAATAGATGAGTTTAAATATTTGGGGTCAGTTGTCCAAAGTAATGGAGAGTGTGGTAGAGAGGTGAAGAAGAGAGTGCAGGCAGGGTGGAGTGGGTGGAGAAATGTGGCAGGAGTAATTTGTGACCGAAGAATATCAGCAAGAGTGAAGGAGAAAGTTTACAAGACAGTAGTGAGACCAGCTATGTTGGGTATATAGGATGTATATAGTATATAGAAGGATGCTGAGAGTGGAGCCACCAAGCAGGAGGAGAAGAGGGAGGACAAAGAGGAGGTTTATGGATGTACTGAGTAACGTTGGGTATCGAGAACCGGTTCCTTTCGGGTATCGTTAAGAAATGATTCGATCCACCGACATCAATAAGCTTTTTGCTTAACGATTCCCTTATCGGTCCTTCAGAGTCACCGTTGTTTTTTGGGGTGTTTGTCAGGAAAATGATCATTTCTCTACATTGATTACAGACCCTGCAGCTGGTCTGTATCAACTTTTCTGCAGCGCGGCTTTGCTTTGAACCTTGAACCAATCGAAGCAGTGATTCGCAGATCGAAGCAGTACTTCGATCTGGTGCTTTGTTGATTTGTTTTTTTTATTTCGCTTTATCTTAATTTCCCTGCTAAAACCCTAAAGAGCATACGTCTATGAGTAATATTTAACTTTTTTATGTTAAACCGACCTGTTATGGTCTTCTGAAATAGTTGACAGATGTATTTTATAACAAAAACAGGGACCGATGCTAACGCGTTAGCATGTCTATGGCGTTTTCAATGTTAAAGTTAGCATTAAGCTGTTCACATCTCAGCAGGTTGTGTGTGCATTTGTTTTCTGTATAATAATTAATGGCTAGGCATTCGTTGTAAAAGAGTCACATTGTATTTTTTTTTCATTTATTTTTATTCATATATTAATAATAATAGCAACAACAACAATAATAGTAATAATAACTAATAATGCTACAATACAATTTTAGAGAAAGAGACAAAGAACCTGATGAAACAACAGAAAAGATAAAACCAACTAAAAATGAAAATAAATACATACATATAGAAATAAGTGTTTCCTGTGAACACCTAGTGACTCTTACACCTCCGCTTCATCCCTGTCTTATTTAAGTTTAATGACAATTTATTATTTTCAATTTATATATTTTCAATGTGTTAATTTCTTCACTGATTTCCCCCAGAACTATCTGCCAAACTAGAAAACTGCTGCATCCTAGTAAGAGCAGAATACTACTGGAATGAATGTGAATAAGGAAAGTTGGGTTTTTTTCACTAAATGATGCTGCACTCACTGAAGTTTATTGTCTGGAATAGTCCCAGATTGCATTTCAGAGCTTCTAGAATTCAAACATTTTCATGCGAGTGGTGTTGGGGGGGTAATTTTGGGTTTCAGCTTTTTTTTTGTTTTTCATCACTTTCATCCCTGAATATGTCAATTGTGAGTCACTTTTGTGCAGATTAAAGTCACTAACTGGGACTCCTGTCTTGTTGGGAGAAAGAAATGAGAATCATCCTCCGTTCTGTTCACACAGCTCGAAATGCTGCACGGCTCTCTGCCGAGTCAAGTTAGAACGATAGAATCCAGTTGGAATTAATAAATTCAAAGTGAAATGCTGTTTAAATCAATTGACACCTCTGTCCAGATGTTGTAATACAAAGAAACTGCAATCAATCAAAACATTTTTTTTTTCCAAACTGAGATGTCCTGTGCTGACGTGCAGCAGCTGGCTGAGCTCAGCTCAGAGGTATGGAGAGATATTCATGCCAAAATATCTGAAAGGAAATGCTTTTGACAAAAACTACAGATTTTAGTTATTTTTATTTATGTCCAGAGATCAAGGATCCAGTGACAATTTAAAATGTTGTTGA
The DNA here is from genome assembly GCF_902500255.1 of Thalassophryne amazonica. Taxonomy (NCBI): domain Eukaryota; kingdom Metazoa; phylum Chordata; class Actinopteri; order Batrachoidiformes; family Batrachoididae; genus Thalassophryne; species Thalassophryne amazonica. Next base: position 991,220 of record NC_047122.1, read on the forward strand.
TATAGAAAACCTGTAAAGTCTACTTTTAGTACACAGAAAATTCACGAGGTATCGATGAGAGAATCGATAAGAAATCGGATCAATACGCGGAAATGATAATAGCATCGATATCGATCAAATCTCATCAATACCCATCCCTAGTACTGAGGGAGGACATGCAGGTGGTTGGTGAGACAGAGGAAGCTACAGAGGACAGGGTGAGATGGAGATGGATGAACTGCTGTGGCGCCCCCAACAGGCAGCCGAAAGAAAAAGAAGAATAAATCATGTGAGGTGCAGTGTCAGCAACTTGATATCACACCTAATGCCAAACTAACATATTAAATTACGACTGAAACTTTACCGACGACACAGTGGCTTAGTGGTTAGCACTGATGCCCCACAGCAAGAAGGTTATGGGATCATTTTCCACGTGGTCCCTTTCACATGGACTTTGTGTGTCCTCCCTGTGGTGTTCAGGCTTCCTCCCACTTCCAAAGAAGGCATTCACAGCACAGCACATTTTGTCATGTTGCAGCCTTATTCCAAAATGAAGTAAATTCATTTTTTTCCCTAAATATTAGACACAGAATTCACATGTACATAAGTATTCACTGACAGGCTGGTTAGGTAGGACACAGTTGTGAGACTCACACTAACAGCTCTGGTTGCAAAAAGGCTTTAGTAGTGAGGAAAGCAGTGGTCAGTACATGCGAAGGCAGTCCAAAAAACACAGCAGCATTACAATGATCATCAGGCTTAGGTAAGGTCAGAACAAACGAGCAGGCAGTCGAGAACACAATGAAGCAGGCAGGATTATGGAACATAAAACCAAGAGCTAGAAAGAAGGCACAGGGCGCATTAATCTGGCGAGAAACAAACACAACCAGTGAGCTTATATAACCCCAAGTGTCAATCAGCAAATCAAGAACATGTGTGCATGGAAAGCACCAGAAACAGGGTGTGGCCAGAGAGACAAACAAGAGAGACAGCAGCAGACAGACCAAAGCAGACAAACCCCAACAAGAAAATGAACACACAGAAAAGCAATGCATGAGCAGAAAGAAAAAAAAAACAAAAAATGGACCAAACATAAGACAGAAACCCAGACAAAACATGTCAGACCCTGACAGTACCCCCAGGAAAGTTGAGAATAAGACCAGGATCCAACACAAAGTGGGAGGGAACCCATGACCACTCCTCGGGACCATAACCATCCCAATCAACCAAATACTGGAACCCACAACCACAATGGTGAGAGGCCAAGAGCCAGTGCACGGTAATAACAGGCCACCATCCACACACCAGGTGGGTGGCAGGGGAACAGCAGGAGGGCACAAAGTACTAGATTGGATGGGTTTGACATGACTGACTTGGAACGTCGGGTGGACACTCATGGAACGGGGAAGACGAAGATGGATGGAAATGGGATTAATGATTTTTGGAGACTGGGAAGGGACCAACAAAACTGGGAGCCAATTTCTGAGGTACACCCCTAAGGGCAAGGTGGCGTGTCAACAGCAAGACCCTCTGGCCTGAAGCGTAAGACAGAGCAACCGATCGTCTTCGGTCAGCGGTGGACTTGTATGCAGCCGAGGAACGCACAGTGTCTGACGGGCCTGCTCTGAGGTTCATTGGCAGCGAAGGATCAAACTGAGTGCAGAGGGAACTGAGGAATTAAGATTCATGGGGGGGAAGCGTGGGTTGGTGACCAAAAACTACATGAAATGGGGCATAACTGGTGGAAACTGAGGGTAAACTGTTATGAGTGAGTTCAGTCCATGGGAGTTGGTCTGACCATGATGTGAGATGTTGGGAAGTGAGGACCCGGAGCCCTTTTTCAAGTTCCTGGTTGAGCCATTCCGTTTGCCCATTGGCCTGTGGATGGTAGCCCAAAGTGAGACTACATGTGACCTTGAGGAGATGGCAGAATTCCCTCCAGCAATGGGACATAAACTGTGGACCCCGGTCAGAAACTATATCCTGCGGAAACCCGTGCAGCTTAAAAACCCGATTCAACATTGTGTGTTACTAATGTAATCTTTGTGACTGTGGTCCCAGCTCTCTTCAGGTCATTGACCAGGTCCTCATCTGAGATCTTGCATGGAATCCCAGACCGAGGGAGATTGACAGTCATCTTGTGTTTCTTCCACTTTCTAACAAATAATTATAACATTTGTTGTCTTCTACCAAGCTGCTTGCCTGTTGTCCTGTAGTCCATCCCAGCCTTGTGCAGGTCTACAGTTTTGTCCCTGGTGTCCTTAGACAGCTCTTTGGTCTTGGCCATGGTGTATGGGTTGGAGTGTGATTGATTGAGTGTGTGAACAGGTGTCTTTTATACAGGTAACAAGTTCAAACAGGTGCAATTAATACAGGTAAAGAGTGCAGAATAAGAGGGCTTCTTAAAGAAAAATTAACAGGTCTGTGTGAGACAGAATTCTTGCTGGTTGGTAGGTGTTCAAATACTTATTTGCAGCAGTATCAGTGATTTTCTGGATTTTTTTAGATTCTGTCTCTCACAGATGAAGTGAACCTACAATAAAAAAATACAGACCTCTACATTCTTTGTAGGTGGAAAAACCTGCAAAATTGACTTATTTCCCCCACTGTAATATATAGTTATTTATATTCATTATTAAGATCCTATTGTCTTATTTACAATTTATACATGTTCAATAAAGCCCCGCTGTTCTGTCACGTGATAATTTCAGGACCACAATGAAAATAAACATATATGCATAATTTTTTTTATCTATGTATCATTGATACATTCACCTCTGTATATTTATAGTGATGTTGCAGAATAAACTCAATCAATCAAATGTAAACAATATTTTATTTACCTTTTAACAGTGTGTGCAGGAGGGTGTGTGTGTGTGAGCATACATGAGCTTTTGTAAAGAGTGGACTGCGTGTGGTGCACATGCACCCTGATGTCCGCGAGATGTCTTTTAAATCACTCTAGAGGTGTTATCAGGTTGCAAAAACAGCGTTTTCAGTTTTAGAAGTGTTTATTTGTTGCTAGCTTTTACATAATATACTCCCAAATCCCACCTGTCAGTGGATCACCAGCTTCCTGATGGACAGGTGAGGCTGGGGAGCATCACATCCAGCACACGGACAATCAGTGCTGGAGCCTCTCAGGGGTGTTTGCTCTCCCCACTGCTCTTCTCCCTCTACACAAACGAACAGACCTCAGAAAACCCCTCTCTTAAGCTCCTAAAGTTTCCAGACAACACCACCATCATTGGTCTCATCCAAGATGGTGATGAGGCTGCATACAGACAGGAGGTGGTCCTCTGGTGTGGTCCGAATGACCTGGAGCTGAACCCGATCAAGAGTGTGGAGATTAAAGTGGACTTCAGGAGGAACTCCCCATCACTCCCCCCGCCCCTTCATCCTCAGCAACACTGTGTCTGCTGTGGATACCTTCAAGTTCCTGGGATCCACCATCTCATGGCATCTGAAGTGGACCTCCCACATAGACTCCATCAAGCCCTGGTCACACGGCACTAACGAAGGACACTGAAGCCAAAACAAAACAAGAAATTTGGACTTACATTGACTTTCTGAGACATCGTTTAACCGTTGTCCAGCTTTGTTTCTGTAGCTGGCGAGAAAAAAGTGAAAGAATCCCGACATCCCGAATTCATCCATAATCTGTTTTGCTTTCTGTCTTGTTGGTTCCTCATCGTTTGCGTAGTTGCCACACCATCAGCATTCCATTTGATCATCATCTAACTTCGTACAAACTCCCAAGTCCGACGTTTTGCATGAACATTGATGATATCTGAACGGAGCAATAACTAAAGATCCGACGAGCCTAATGTGACTTGTCCATGTGTGGGACGAAAAGCAACATTGTCATACAGAACCAATAGCGGCAAGAACGTTTTATCAACTACTGTAACTATTTCTGCATGTTTGCTTGCTGTCTGTGGCTGGAACATTCCATCCAGAATAAACTCCACCTCTTGCCCTGTGACTGCTGGGATAGACTCCAGCACACACCCCCCCCCCCCCCGTCACCTTATGTGGAATGAGTGGGTATAGAAAGTGAATGAAATTTTACCAGAATAGGGAAAGCATGCTACAACACAGTAACAGCATTTATGAATTATGAACTGCATCCAGATTAAATATATGTCCAGTAAAACTCGCCTAAACCATTATTGCATGAACCAGATAATCACACTCACTGGACAAAAGCAAAAGTCCCAATGTTTTTGTATGGTTTTCCATGTAATAAACACCGTATATATCAGATTTTGTATAACTTTTTTTTTTTTTTTTGCTCACATCGGACAAATTGTCTGGCCCACCGTAACGTATTTTCATTAAAAACCCTTCGCATATCCTGGACAGAGCAGTCTAGATGTTCCCAATTACAAAGGAACAAAATGAAGTTCAGCACTGACACTCACCATTTTGAGTAAAGTGGGTACTGTATTTCCTTGATTAAAAGCCTGGGCATTTATTTTTTCAAACCATTCTCAGTCCCAGCGTACAGTGGTGGTTTTTGATATGGGCCATGCGGGCCATTGCGCTGGGTGGCATTTATGGGGGTGGCACTGTGGGAACGAGCACTTGGAAAAAAAAAAAAATCATATCCACCATAAAATGGTTTTCTTGTCACTGTGTGTAGAATTGGCAAATTGGCGCCCCCTGTAGGCAGCTGCGGGTACCCTGCTTGCTGAATCAGTAAGATGGTGAAAGAAAGAGGATGGGCACACCGCGCGCAGAGGACAGTTCACCTCTGGGAGGGACAAGTGTGTGTGTGTGTGTGGGGGGGGGGGGGTTCGTGGGCAAAGGTCAGTTAGACCTCAACTTTCTTCCAAATAATGCACATCTCATTCATAACATTATAAATACAGGCTTAAAATTCCACCACGTTTTTCTGAATTGTGTGACATCACAGAACCAGAACTCTGCAGATTACGCAGCAAATGAGGCAGGCAGCGAGTTTATGAAATAAAAGGCATTTGAAAGCAGACAGACAGGGTGTAAAAACAGGTTTGAATCTGTCCACTTGTGGAAAAAAGTTTGCAAAAAGGAGAGTCTGCCTGTTTATAAAGATGGCTTAGAACTGATGCTGTGTTCACATTACTAACTGAAGTGACTGAATCTGATCTTTTTTGTGTGGCTGCAAGTGTGTGTTTTTACAATAATTTTCCAGCAGCTGGCAACTCTTTTTGTTGTCATGTACACTGACATAATAATAATAATAATAATAATAATAATAATAATAATAATAATAATAATAATAATAATAATAATAATGACATTTAAAATTAGGCTTATCATCATAATGAACTGGTCTGGGGCTGACGCCGTCGTATACGACGGCTGAGACCAAGTTTTACTAAATTATAAATAACTTTTTAATGATATGAGATAGAAACTTACTTTTTTTGCTGAAAAGTTAACTCCGCGGACATTCGAGCCAGCCGTTGGCCATCTTTGTGCTCCTCATAGAAGCTGTGTGATAAGGTGCACAATGTGAGTGTCCAATCAGAATTGGTTCACCGTCACATGGTTTTCCAAAATCCAATTGTAGGGCAGATTTACCTCATGTGATAAACCAAAGATCGTTTTCAGTAGTGATGTGTTACTAGTGCAAACATTAATGATTATATTGTAACATATCAGAATAAAACCATCATATCTTACAGTAAAACTTTCCTAAACTGTCATTGTATAAACCAGATAATCACACTCACTGGACAAAAGCAAAAGTCCCAAAGCTTTTGTATGGTTTTCCATGTAATAAATACTGCATATAACAGATTTCGTACAACAGATTTTTGCTGACAAAATATCCTGTCCAATCACAATGCATTTTCATTAAAATCCATCCATCCATTTTCTTCCGCTTTATCTGGAGTCGGGTCGCGGGGGCAGCAACTCAAGCAAAGCCGCCCAGACCTCCCGATCCACACACACCTCCTCCAGCTCCTCCAGGGGAACCCCAAGGCATTTTCATTAAAAACCCCTCCCATATACCGTACAGAGCACCGCGCTCAGACATGGGACCGAAATGAGGGAGAGTGTAATTCAAGGCCGGTGATTATTAACAAAATGCTGCTTGCTGCCTGCACTGTAATATGGTGTTCTATTTCACACATATCCCTGCATGTGGTGAAAAAATGCTTTAGATCACAGCCCTCTGTGGGACTGGGAACGCATGCACCTGCAGAATGATGGAGGCATCTTTTCTGCTTTCACTCCTTCCTCTCCCATCACATTTTAAAAGATTTTGCAGTGCACACGCTGAACTTCACAACACAGAGTCAGAAAAAGACGCTCAAATGACCTGCAATTCATGTAGGGAAATTCAATCAATCAATCAATCAATCAATCAATCAATCAATCAATCAATCAATCAATCAATTTTTTATATAGCGCCAAATCACAACAAACAGTTGCCCCAAGGCACTTTATATTGTAAGGCAAGGCCATACAATAATTACGTAAAACCCCAACGGTCAAAACGACCCCCTGTGAGCAAGCACTTGGCGACAGTGGGAAGGAAAAACTCCCTTTTAACAGGAAGAAACCTCCAGCAGAACCAGGCTCAGGGAGGGGCAGTCTTCTGCTGGGACTGGTTGGGGCTGAGGGAGAGAACCAGGAAAAAGACATGCTGTGGAGGGGAGCAGAGATCAATCACTAATGATTAAATGCAGAGTGGTGCATACAGAGCAAAAAGAGAAAGAAACACTCAGTGCATCATGGGAACCCCCCAGCAGTCTGAGTCTATAGCAGCATAACTAAGGGATAGTTCAGGGTCACCTCATCCAGCCCTAACTATAAGCTTTAGCAAAAGGGAAAGTTTTAAGCCTAATCTTAAAAGTAGAGAGGGTGTCTGTCTCCCTGATCTGAATTGGGAGCTGGTTCCACAGGAGAGGAGCCTGAAAGCTGAAGGCTCTGCCTCCAATTCTACTCTTACAAACCCTAGGAACTACAAGTAAGCCTGCAGTCTGAGAGCGAAGCGCTCTATTGGGGTGATATGGTACTACGAGGTCCCTAAGATAAGATTCAATTCAATTCAATTTTTTTTTTATATAGCGCCAAATCACAACAAACAGTTGCCCCAAGGCGCTTTATATTGTAAGGCAAGGCCATACAATAATGATGTAAAACCCCAACGGTCAAAACGACCCCCTGTGAGCAAGCACTTGGCTACAGTGGGAAGGAAAAACTCCCTTTTAACAGGAAGAAACCTCCAGCAGAACCAGGCTCAGGGAGGGGCAGTCTTCTGCTGGGACTGGTTGGGGCTGAGGGAGAGAACCAGGAAAAAGACATGCTGTGGAGGGGAGCAGAGATCGATCACTAATGATTAAATGCAGAGTGGTGCATACAGAGCAAAAAGAGAAAGAAACAGTGCATCATGGGAACCCCCCAGCAGTCTACGTCTATAGCAGCATAACTAAGGGATGGTTCAGGGTCACCTGATCCAGCCCTAACTATAAGCTTTAGCAAAAAGGAAAGTTTTAAGCCTAATCTTAAAAGTAGAGAGGGTGTCTGTCTCCCTGATCTGAATTGGGAGCTGGTTCCACAGGAGAGGAGCCTGAAAGCTGAAGGCTCTGCCTCCCATTCTACTTTTACAAACCCTAGGAACTACAAGTAAGCCTGCAGTCTGAGAGCGAAGCGCTCTATTGGGGTGATATAAGATGGGACCTGATTATTCAAAACCTTATAAGTAAGAAGAAGAATTTTAAATTCTATTCTAGAATTAACAGGAAGCCAATGAAGAGAGGCCAATATGGGTGAGATATGCTCTCTCCTTCTAGTCCCTGTCGGTACTCTAGCTGCAGCATTTTGAATTAACTGAAGGCTTTTCAGGGAACTTTTAGGACAACCTGATAATAATGAATTACAATAGTCCAGCCTAGAGGAAATAAATGCATGAATTAGTTTTTCAGCATCACTCTGAGACAAGACCTTTCTAATTTTAGAGATATTGCGTAAATGCAAAAAAGCAGTCCTACATATTTGTTTAATATGCGCTTTGAATGACATATCCTGATCAAAAATGACTCCAAGATTTCTCACAGTATTACTAGAGGTCAGGGTAATGCCATCCAGAGTAAGGATCTGGTTAGACACCATGTTTCTAAGATTTGTGGGGCCAAGTACAATAACTTCAGTTTTATCTGAGTTTTAAAGCAGGAAATTAGAGGTCATCCATGTCTTTTGTCTGTAAGACATTCCTGCAGTTTAGCTAATTGGTGTGTGTCCTCTGGCTTCATGGATAGATAAAGCTGGGTATCATCTGCGTAACAATGAAAATTTAAGCAATGCCGTCTAATAATACTGCCTAAGGGAAGCATGTATAAAGTGAATAAAATTGGTCCTAGCACAGAACCTTGTGGAACTCCATAATTAACCTTAGTCTGTGAAGAAGATTCCCCATTTACATGAACAAATTGTAATCTATTAGACAAATATGATTCAAACCACTGCAGCGCAGTGCCTTTAATACCTATGGCATGCTCTAATCTCTGTAATAAAATTTTATGGTCAACAGTATCAAAAGCAGCACTGAGGTCTAACAGAACAAGCACAGAGATGAGTCCACTGTCTGAGGCCATAAGAAGATCATTTGTAACCTTCACTAATGCTGTTTCTGTACTATGATGAATTCTAAAACCTGACTGAAACTCTTCAAATAGACCATTCCTCTGCAGATGATCAGTTAGCTGTTTTACAACTACCCTTTCAAGAATTTTTGAGAGAAAACCACTGGTACGTATTGTACACTGAGGACTCATGGAAAACACTGAGGACTCACGGAAACACTGAGGACTCACAGAAACACTGCAGACTCACTGGAAACACTGAGGACTCACAGTAACACTGCAGACTCACCGGAAACACTGAGGACTCACAGAAACACTGCAGACTAACTGCAACACCTCAGACTCACTGTAATACTGAGTATTCATGGAAACACTGCAGACTCACAGAAACACTGCAGACTCACAGAAACACTGCAGACTCACAGAAACACTGCAGACTCACAGGAACACTGCGGACTCACAGAAACACTGAGGACTCACGGAAACACTGAGGACTCACGGAAACACTGAGGACTCACAGTAACACTGCAGACTAACTGCAACACCTCAGACTCACTGTAATACTGAGTATTCATGGAAACACTGCAGACTCACAGAAACACTGCAGACTCACAGAAACACTGCAGACTCACAGAAACACTGCAGACTCACAGAAACACTGCGGACTCACAGAAACACTGTGGACAAACCAGAAACACTGTGGACTCACCGGAAACACTGTGGACTCACCGGAAACACTGTGGACTCACCGGAAAGACTGTGGACTCACAGAAACACTGTGGACAAACCAGAAACACTGTGGACTCACAGAAACACTGTGGACAAACCGGAAACACTGTGGACTCACCGGAAAGACTGTGGTCCCATAAAAACACTGCGGACTCACAGAAACACTGCGGACTCACCGGAAACACTGTGGACTCACAGAAACACTGCGGACTCACAGAAACACTGCAGACTCACTGGAAACACTGCAGACTCACAGAAACACTGCAGACTCAGAGAAACACTGCGGACTCACAGAAACACTGCGGACTCACAGAAACACTGCGGACTCACAGAAACACTGCAGATCACAGAAACAATGAGGACTCACAGTAACACTGCAGACTAACTGCAACACCTCAGACTCACTGTAATACTGAGTATTCATGGAAACACTGCAGACTCACAGAAACACTGCGGACTCACAGAAACACTGCAGACTCACAGAAATGCTGTGGACTCACAGAAACACTGCAGACTCAGAGAAACGCTGCGGACTCACAGAAACACTGCGGACTCACAGAAACACTGCGGACTCACAGAAACACTGCGGACTCACTGAAAACACTGAGGACTCACAGTAACACTGCAGACGAACTGCAACACCTCAGACTCACTGTAATACTGAGTATTCATGGAAAAGCTGCAGACTCACAGAAACACTGCAGACTCACAGAAACACTGCAGACTCACAGGAACACTGCAGACTCACAGAAACACTGCGGACTCACAGACACACTGCAGACTGCGGACTCACAGAAACACTGCGGACTCACAGAAACACTGCAGACTCACAGAAACACTGCGGACTCACAGAAACACTGCGGACTCACAGAAACACTGCAGACTGCGGACTCACAGAAACACTGTGGTCAAACCAGAAACACTGTGGACTCACCGGAAACACTGTGGACTCACCGGAAAGACTGTGGACTCACAGAAACATTGTGGACAAACCAGAAACACTGTGGACTCACAGAAACACTGTGGACAAACCGGAAACACTGCAGACTCACCGGAAAGACTGTGGTCCCATAAAAACACTGTGGACTCACAGAAACACTGCAGACTCACCGGAAACACTGCGGACTCACAGCAACACTGTGGACTCACAGAAACACTGCAGACTCACAGAAACACTGTGGACTCACAGAAACACTGCAGACTCACCGGAAACACTGCGGACTCACAGAAACACTGCGGACTCACAGAAACACTGCAGACTCACAGAAACACTGTGGACTCACAGAAACACTGTGGACTCACAGAAACACTGCGGACTCACCGGAAACACTGTGGACTCACAGAAACACTGCGGACTCACAGAAACACTGCAGACTCACAGAAACACTGTGGACTCACAGAAACACTGTGGACTCACAGAAACACTGCGGACTCACCGGAAACACTGTGGACTCACAGAAACACTGCGGACTCACAGAAACACTGTGGACTCACAGAAACACTGCGGACTCACAGAAACACTGCAGACTGCGGACTCACAGAAACACTGCAGACTCACAGAAACACTGCAGACTGCGGACTCACAGAAACACTGCAGACTGCGGACTCACAGAAACACTGCAGACTCACAGAAACACTGCGGACTCACAGAAACACTGCAGACTCACAGAAACACTGCAGACTCACAGAAACACTGCAGACTGCGGACTCACAGAAACACTGCAGACTCACAGAAACACTGCAGACTCACAGAAACACTGCAGACTGCGGACTCACAGAAACACTGTGGACTCACAGAAACACTGCAGACTCACAGAAACACTGCAGACTCACAGAAACACTGTGGACTCACAGAAACACTGTGGACTCACAGAAACACTGCGGACTCACCGGAAACACTGCAGACTCACAGAAACACTGTGGACTCACAGAAACACTGCGGACTCACAGAAACACTGCGGACTCACCGGAAACACTGTGGACTCACAGAAACACTGCGGACTCACAGAAACACTGTGGACTCACAGAAACACTGCGGACTCACAGAAACACTGCAGACTGCGGACTCACAGAAACACTGCAGACTCACAGAAACACTGCAGACTGCGGACTCACAGAAACACTGTGGACTCACAGAAACACTGCAGACTGCGGACTCACAGAAACACTGCAGACTGCGGACTCACAGAAACACTGCAGACTCACAGAAACACTGCGGACTCACAGAAACACTGCAGACTCACAGAAACACTGCAGACTCACAGAAACACTGCAGACTGCGGACTCACAGAAACACTGCAGACTCACAGAAACACTGCAGACTCACAGAAACACTGCAGACTCACAGAAACACTGCAGACTGCGGACTCACAGAAACACTGTGGACTCACAGAAACACTGCAGACTGCGGACTCACAGAAACACTGCAGACTCACAGAAACACTGCGGACTCACAGAAACACTGCGGACTCACAGAAACACTGCGGACTCACAGAAACACTGCAGACTGCGGACTCACAGAAACACCGTGGACAAACCGGAAACACTGTGGACTCACAGAAACACTGTGGACAAACCGGAAACACTGTGGACTCACCGGAAAGACTGTGGTCCCATAAAAACACTGCGGGCTCACAGAAACACTGCGGACTCACCAGAAACACTGTGGACTCACCACAAGCACTGCATACTCTGTGAATTAATCAACAAAGCAGCAGTCTTTGTCATGACAACTTGACATTAACAAAATATGCATCTATTTTTGTGTTTATGGCAAGTTGATATAATGATTATTTGGTAGTACTTTATAATGCCTACACCTTATTTAGCCTTAATTAAGCATGAATAAATATGTAATAAATTAATAAAAAAACGACACCCCACCTTTATTGATTGACTTGTATTCATTCTGTAATCTGCTGTGTTTGGTTGTGGCATTCACAACAGTAAAGTGTTCTAATTTAACTCCTTCTATTGTCCGTTCATTTACGCCCCCTGTTGTGGGTCCGTGTCACTACACTTTCCCAACACTTACAAACCCTAGGAACTACAAGTAAGCCTGCAGTCTGAGAGCGAAGCGCTCTATTGGGGTGATATGGTATTATGAGGTCCCTAAGATAAGAAGGGACCTGATTATTCAAAAGCTTATAAGTAAGAAGAAGAATTTTAAATTCTATTCTAGAATTAACAGGAAGCCAATGAAGAGAGGCCAATATGGGTGAGATATGCTCTCTCCTTCTAGTCCCCGTCAGTACTCTAGCTGCAGCATTTTGAATTAACTGAAGGCTTTTCAGGGAACTTTTAGGACAACCTGATAATAATGAATTACAATAGTCCAGCCTAGAGGAAATAAATGCATGAATTAGTTTTTCAGCATCACTCTGAGACAAGACCTTTCTAATTTTAGAGATATTGCATAAATGCAAAAAAGCAGTCTTACATATTTGTTTAATATGCACTTTGAATGACATATCCTGATCAAAAATGACTCCAAGATTTCACACAGTATTACTAGAGGTCAGGGTAATGCCATCCAGAGTAAGGATCTGGTTAGACACCATGTTTCTAAGATTTGTGGGGCCAAGTACAATAACTTCAGTTTTATCTGAGTTTAAAAGCAGGAAATTAGAGGTCATCCATGTCCTTTTGTCTGTAAGACAATCCTGCAATTTAGCTAATTGGTGTGTGTCCTCTGGCTTCATGGATAGATAAAGCTGGGTATCATCTGCGTAACAATGAAAATTTAAGCAATGCCGTCTAATAATACTGCCTAAGGGAAGCATGTATAAAGTGAATAAAATTGGTCCTAGCACAGAACCTTGTGGAACTCCATAATTAACCTTAGTCTGTGAAGAAGATTCCCCATTTACATGAACAAATTGTAATCTATTAGATAAATATGATTCAAACCACCGCAGCGCAGTGCCTTTAATACATATGGCATGCTCTAATCTCTGTAATAAAATTTTATGGTCAACAGTATCAAAAGCAGCACTGAGGTCTAAGAGAACAAGCACAGAGATGAGTCCACTGTCTGAGGCCATAAGAAGAAATATCTTCATTACACTGCCGCAACTGTGTCATGACTCTTGACAGTCAGTTGATACATCATGATATGTTAATGACAAATCAAAATGCTACCACTTTACTTTAGGTCAAAAAACATCTTTATACCATTGTCATAATGGTGTCATGACAGTCAGTTTATACATCATGATATGTTAATGACAAATCAAAATGCTACCACTTTACTTTAGGTCAAAAAATATCTTTATACCATTGTCATAATGGTGTCATGACAGTCAGTTTATACATCATGATATGTTAATGACAAATCAAAATGCTACCACTTTACTTTAGGTCAAAAAACATCTTTATACCATTGTCATAATGGTGTCATGACAGTCAGTTTATACATCATGATATGTTAATGACAAATCAAAATGCTACCACTTTACTTGAGGTGAAAGAATATCTTCATTAGACTGTCATAATGGTGTCATGACAGTCAGTTTATACATCATGATATGTTAATGACAAATCAAAATGCTACCACTTTACTTGAGGTGAAAGAATATCTTCATTACATTGTCATAATGGTGTCTGGCTAGTCAGTCATGATATGTTAATGACAACTTAATTCTCGACCAAAAAAAGATGCTTTGCCTTCAGGTCGGTGGAGTGTCCTTGCCTCAAGTGGAGGAGTTTAAGTATCTCGGGGTCTTTTTCCCGAGCAAGGGAAGGATGGAGTGTGAGATCGACAGACAGATCTGTGCAGTGTCTGCAGTGATGTGGTCACTGTATCGGGCCGTCGTGGTGAAGAGAGAGCTGAGCAGGGGGGCAAAGCTCTTGATTTACCGATCGATCTACATTCTGACCCTCACCTATGGTCATGAGATTTGGCTCATGACCGAAAGAACAAGATCGCGAGTACAAGTGGCCGAGATGAGTTTCCTCTGCAGGGTGGCTGGGTGCTCCCTTAGAGATAGGGTGATGAGCTCAGTCACTCGGGAGGAGCTCGGAGTCGAACCGCTGCTCCTCCACATCAAAAGGAGCCAGCTGAGGTGGCTCGGGCATCTTTTCCGGATGCCCCCTGGATGCCTCGCTGGAGAGGTGTTCCGGGCACGTCCCATCGGGAGGAGGCTCTGGGGAAGACTCAGGACATACTGGAGGGACTACATCTCTCAGCTGGCTTGGGAACGCCTCGGGGTTCCCCCAGAGGAGCTGGGGGAGGTGTGTGCAGATCGGGAGGTCTGGGCAGCTTTGCTTGAGCTGTGCCCCCGCAACGTGACCTCGGATAAGTGGAAGAAACTGGATGGATAGATGGATGGATGGATGTTAATGACAAATCAAAATGCTACCAGTTTACTTGAGGTCAAAAATCAAAATCAAATCAATTTTATTTATATAGCGCCAAATCACAAAAAACAGTTGCCCCAAGGCGCTTTATATTGTAAGGCAAGGCCATACAATAATTACGGAAAAACCCCAACGGTCAAAACGACCCCCTGTGAGCAAGCACTTGGCAACAGTGGGAAGGAAAAACTCCCTTTTAACAGGAAGAAACCTCCAGCAGAACCAGGCTCAGGGAGGGGCAGTCTTCTGCTGGGACTGGTTGGGGCTGAGGGAGAGAACCAGGAAAAAGACATGCTGTGGAGGGGAGCAGAGATCAATCACTAATGAGTAAATGCAGAGTGGTGCATACAGAGCAAAAAGAGAAAGAAACACTCAGTGCATCATGGGAACCCCCCAGCAGTCTAAGTCTATAGCAGCATAACTAAGGGATGGTTCCTGGTCACCTGATCCAGCCCTAACTATAAGCTTTAGCAAAAAGGAAAGTTTTAAGCCTAATCTTAAAAGTAGAGAGGGTGTCTGTCTCCCTGATCCGAATTGGGAGCTGGTTCCAGAGGAGAGGAGCCCGAAAGCTGAAGGCTCTGCCTCCCATTCTACTCTTACAAACCCTAGGAACTACAAGTAAGCCTGCAGTCTGAGAGGGAAGCGCTCTATTGGGGTGATATGGTACTATGAGGTCCCTAAGATAAGATGGGACCTGATTATTCAAAACCTTATAAGTAAGAAGAAGAATTTTAAATTCTATTCTAGAATTAACAGGAAGCCAATGAAGAGAGGCCAATATGGGTGAGATATGATCTCTCCTTCTAGTCCCTGTCAGTACTCTAGCTGCAGCATTTTGAATTAACTGAAGGCTTTTCAGGGAACTTTTAGGACAACCTGATAATAATGAATTACAATAGTCCAGCCTAGAGGAAATAAATGCATGAATTAGTTTTTCAGCATCACTCTGAGACAAGACCTTTCTAATTTTAGAGATATTGCACAAATGCAAAAAAGCAGTCTTACATATTTGTTTAACATGCGCATTGAATGACATATCCTGATCAAAAATGACTCCAAGATTTCTCACAGTATTACTAGAGGTCAGGGTAATGCCATCCAGAGTAAGGATCTGGTTAGACACCATGTTTCTAAGATTTGTGGGGCCAAGTACAATAACTTCAGTTTTATCTGAATTTAAAAGCAGGAAATTAGAGGTCGTCCATGTCTTTATGTCTGTAAGACAATCCTGCAGTTTAGCTAATTGGTGTGTGTCCTCTGGCTTCATGGATAGATAAAGCTGGGTATCATCTGCGTAACAATGAAAACTTAAGCAATGCCGTCTAATAATACTGCCTATGGGAAGGATGTATAAAGTGAATAAAATTGGTCCTAGCACAGAACCTTGTGGAACTCCATAATTAACCTTAGTCTGTGAAGACGATTCCCCATTTACATGAACAAATTGTAATCTATTAGATAAATATGATTCAAACCACCGCAGCGCAGTGCCTTTAATACCTAGGTCAAAGAATATCTTCATTACATTGTCATAATGGTGTCATGACAGTCAGTTTAGACGTGATATGTTAATAGCAACTTAATTC
This sequence comes from Thalassophryne amazonica, assembly GCF_902500255.1. Taxonomy (NCBI): domain Eukaryota; kingdom Metazoa; phylum Chordata; class Actinopteri; order Batrachoidiformes; family Batrachoididae; genus Thalassophryne; species Thalassophryne amazonica. The sequence goes on from NC_047122.1 coordinate 1,007,448, forward strand.
TGCAATGCATTACCAGTTCAGGCAATTACAAATACTTTTTTGTGAACACTACTAAAGTGAAGACTATTTATGCCTTATAAACAGTGATGCTGGTAACGCGTTACTTAGTAACGCATTACTCTAATCTGACCACTTTTTTTAGTAATGAGTAATCTAACGTGTTAGTCTTTTCAAATCAGTAATCAGATTAAAGTTACTTCTCCATGTCACTGTGCGTTACTATTATTTTTCATTGTGGGTCGATAGCAGCATTAAACTTGGTCCATGGGCAGGACGTTGGGGTTCGACTGAACTGCCCACTTTAAGCGAGCTGTGAGCTTTTCATCCGTGTTTTTTTGCAGCAGCTACAACTCGTCCTCACCTGTTAAAGCGCTGTGACAACAGCACACCTGCACTGAGCTTTATAAAGACATTTTTATGCTTTTTTATTCTCCTTTATTTAGAATTCTGAGCTGAGCCGCTCATCTGCTTGTTAAAAACAGCTGATCTTCCGTGACGTGTCAACAACTAACACTATTTTCCACTCAAATGCACCTAAACTCTCTTTCTGAGGACCAAATGATGTGAAAATACAATCAAACTTTCTTACCTGTAAATCTGGTCATGTTTTCTGCATAAATAAATGTTATCCATTCGTGCTCAGACGCCAAAGCAGGGGCGAATCCAGATGGAATGGGGGCGTGGGGCAAGGATGTGCCCCCCCACAACACCCCCAATTTTGAAGCTGTTTTTTACTACAACTACTAATACTACTTAAAATAATAATAATTTTGACAAGTAAAATGTTTATAGAGAATTTAAATGTTAGAAAAATGTTAGAAAGAATTTAACGCCTTAACGCCCATCGTCGCATATATGCTACAATCTCTGACTCAAATATGCAACTTACCAAATTGACCTGTATGCCCGTTGTCGCAAATTTGCAACATACCATCATTATTATTATAACATTATAACATAAAGTCATTACCAGAATACCCAATATTACTATCTAGTTTTTGTGCAAAAGTGAAATTAATAATCTCAACATTATTTACCATCTACTTAAAGGCAAAAACACACACATTTATAAACAATGTAGGTTAGAAATAGCGAGTTTTACTGTTACAGTGCTGTCAACAGTTAAATATGAGGTCAAGAAAGAGGGCTTTATTTTACTTTTTATAAAACAAGTATTTATTTTCATTGAAGTCAAGAAAGGGTGACTATAAAGTGAGTTTTGGCAAAACAGGTATCATTGTCATGTTGAGGTGGCAGAGGGTTGTTGTCAGCAGCTGGGGAAAGTAATTAAAAAAGTAACTAGTAATTTAACTTAGTTACTTTTACAATTGAGTAATCAGTGAAGTAACTAAGTTACTTTTTCAAGGAGTAATCAGTAATCAGTAATTGGATTACTTTTTCAAAATAACTGTGGCAACACTGCTTATAAAGTATTTGTTAAAGTAGACAAAATCCTAAAATGTCACAAATCCCTTTTCAGTGCAGAAATCAGACCAAAATCAGTATAATTAAAGCCACAAGACATCAATACAGAAGTAAGTATTTGTAAAACTGTACAGATATAAAATCAATGTACATATGTACACACTTACATATGTTATGAAAGATAAAAGTGCCAAAAATGTGCAATTAAAACTTAGCTGCACCGTTGCAAAACTTGTTTAGGCTACTTAAAAACAGAAAATATTAATAAACAAAACAAAAATATTTTATCAGTGCAAATACTTGTAAACAGGACTCTGAAATACTTTTCAAAGGCAACAATATCTTAGTGCAAATGTTTCTATTGCAAATATAACTCTGAAATACTTTCTGAAACCAATGAACTGTCAACAATGGAGTCCATTGTATCTTAAAAGGCAGTAGTTTTCCACACAGTAAAATCACCAGTGTTAAATTAACACTGACAGTGAACATGATGGTCCAACTACTGACTTTATAAATGTTTTCATGCTGTTTTCTGTCCACAGCATAATTTCTTTCAGCTCTTTAAGCTGTTATGTTGCTTCAAAAACACTGTCTTCTTACCAGCGTGAACGGCGTCAGCAGCGAGTTTGTATGCATTGACCTGTGAACTGGAAGTGTTAGGTAGCATACCGCGCATGTGCACTGAGAAACACTGAGAAACTGGCTTATTAATTTTTCCGAACTATTTTGTTGACTGAAGCTATAGGCGAGTTACGGTGGTAATGCAGGTCGCTCAATGTATTCCTAGACCAGCCTTTCGCTGGTGTCCTGTGTGGCTACGTTAACGCTGTTTCTATGCATTTCTGGGAAAAAATCCCCCATCATGCACCTCGGTCTCTCCCATCATGCTTCTTGTCTGCTTCCGGTGTACTTCCTGTTTGAACTTCCCCTTTGTGGTGACAAAAGTGTGCTTCCGGTTTGTGATCATGGTGGAAACTGAGCTGGATGGACTACGAGAACACGCTCGCGCTGGTCTGTCATCATCCTCACTAAGCTCTGCCGCCTCGCGCTGCTTGGTATAAGCAACTGTGAAAATTATTTCATGCATTGCACAATTGATAAATCATTTATTCAGACTCTTCCTAATCATTAATACATGTCTAACTCATGGCGTAATAATACACGTACATACATGCACTTAGAAATAGTTTGTTCATGGTTTATTAAGTATGAAAACAATGAGTAAACATATAATGCAGGAGGCTATTCATTAGCTAATTAATTACTTATTAAGTATGAGTCATTCTTATTTAATTATTTGTTACTATTTCATTATTCATGCTTAATTAAGGCCTAATAAGGTGTAGTTATTATAAAGTGCTACCTAATAGTTATTATGTCATAAAGACACTAATACATGTATATTTTGTTAACGTCAAGTTGTCATAATATGGACATCCTAAACAAATTTAATGTCAAGTTGTCATATCAAAGACATTTTCTGGTAATGTCACTTTGATTAATGTCAAGTTGTCATAATCAAGACAACCCAAAAATGTCCATTTGTCATGACAAAAACCGAATGACACTTAATGACAGCAGTCATAAACATTTATGACATTGACATAATGTTAATGACACATTCATGACTGTGTCATGTAACAGTTATGGCAGTGTCATGTCACTATTATGATGGTAGCTTCAAGTAAAGTCTTACCAGTGGACCTTTAATCTAGGGCTGTTGTGGGGAGCCGTCCCCCCCACCCCCCACCCCCTTTCCAGCTGTATTCAGCCCTGGTTTGTTGTCTAAGAAGGAAGAATGGATAACTTTTATTTATGCAGAAAACACGACCAGATTGACAGGTAAGAAAGTTTAATCTGCATTTTTACGTCATGTTGTCCTCAGAAAGAGGCGCATTTGGGTGGGAAGAAATGATGATCAGAGAATCCTGCAGTCAGAACGCTGTCAGCAGATGTTACCAGCTGCTTTGGGTGTGAGTCTTAAAGTCCTCTCCTTTCATTAATGCGCTGTTGTCTGGTCTGGTCTAATCTAGTCATCAACAGAAATAAATTAACGGGACAAATTTTTATTTTGGTGTGACATTTCATGCTTGTGTGTGAAAGCGTGAGATTGATGCTAAAAGCGTGACTGTCACGCCAGATGCGTGAGAGTTGGCAACCCTGGATTTTTGCATCCATATGCACTACATGCTATTGAAGACTTTGAAACTTTTGTAGCTCCAGTCAAATTGTGACTGCTCAAGGAAAGGCATAGATCCAACAACCTGCTGTGTGTGTGTGTGTGTGTGTGTTGGTATGTAGGCACTCCAGCCCTGATGCCCACAACTGCTCAAAATTCTCTCAAGGTCTGAGGTTGCCTGAAGGACTGCTAAGTATGTTTTCTAAGATCTCCTGCTGTGTGGTCTTTGTGCTGAATGTTTGTCTGCAGACCCAAACACTCTGAAGCTTTTTTCATTATTAAAGACATCCCTGTTTGGCTGTTCCTTTCACTCAATAACAAAAACAGGCCCCGTGCCTTTTCTATGTAGCATTTCTTTTTTCCTGACAAAAAAGCAGTGTGACCCAACATTTCTTTAAACGTTTCTATGACAACATTAAACATTAACAACAAACATGCAATATGTACAGTTTTAAAAAACATTCACCAGCAACATTTACATTCCATCCAATCTGCTCCCGTAGAACGTGAGAGGGATCGGTCTCTTCAGTCCAAAGGCTGACACTCATTTCATTGGTGTTTGTTGCCACCTACTGTTGTGGAACTCCATTTTTTTAAACATATTTTGAAGAAAGTTCAATCAATCAATCAATCAATTTTTTTTTTATATAGCGCCAAATCACAACAAACAGTTGCCCCAAGGCGCTTTATATTGTAAGGCAAGGCCATACAATAATTATGTAAAACCCCAACGGTCAAAACGACCCCCTGTGAGCAAGCACTTGGCTACAGTGGGAAGGAAAAACTCCCTTTTAACAGGAAGAAACCTCCAGCAGAACCAGGCTCAGGGAGGGGCAGTCTTCTGCTGGGACTGGTTGGGGATGAGGGAGAGAACCAGGAAAAAGACATGCTGTGGAGGGGAGCAGAGATCGATCACTAATGATTAAATGCAGAGTGGTGCATACAGAGCAAAAAGAGAAAGAAACAGTGCAAAGTTCAAAGCAACAGTCCATATTCGTGTGTCTGAGCACCCTGAGTGATGTGCACAAAATTCTACCTGAAGTGAAGGTGGGCATTTGTACAAACTAGGCCAAATACTGTGTTTGTCGGACCGCCCATTTCAAAAAATGTCTTGATTTCCTCACAAATAAAGGATAAATCAGCTCTGCCTGGGTGTTTTGTGTTGTGTTTTTTTCTATCCTTTTGTCAGCTGATATCTGGTGCTTTTTATCTCAGCAGGAAAAAAAATGACATGATGTGCACAGTCAGTTTTCAATAATTAACCATGTGAACAATAATTTACTTCCCTGAAACACTGTGCTCAGCATTTATATACAATCCCGGGCAAAAATGATGGAATCACCGGCCTCAGAGGATGTTCATTCAGTTGTTTAATTTTGTAGAAAAAAAAGCAGATCACAGACATGACACAAAACTAAAGTCATTTCAAATGGCAACTTTCTGGCTTTAAGAAACACTATAAGAAATCAGGAAAAAAAACTGTGGCAGTCAGTAACGGTTACTTTTTTAGACCAAGCAGAGGGAAAAAAAATGGACTCACTCAATTCTGAAGAATAAATTATGGAATCACCCTGTAAATTTTCATCCCCAAAACTAACACCTGCATCAAATCAGATCTGCTCGTTAGTCTGCATCTAAAAAGGAGTGATCACACCTTGGAGAGCTGTTGCACCAAGTGGACTGACATGAATCATGGCTCCAACACGAGAGATGTCAATTGAAACAAAGGAGAGGATTATCAAACTCTTAAAAGAGGGTAAATCATCACACAATGTTGCAAAAGATGTTGGTTGTTCAGTCAGCTGTGTCTAAACTCTGGACCAAATACAAAGAACATGGGAAGGTTGTTAAAGGCAAACATACTGGTAGACCAAGGAAGACATCAAAGTGTCAAGACAGAAAACTTAAAGCAATATGTCTCAAAAATCAAAAAATGTACAACAAAACAAATGAGGAACAAATGGGATGAAACTGGAGTCAACGTCTGTGACCGAACTGTAAGAAACCGCCTAAAGGAAATGGGATTTACATACAGAAAAGCTAAACAAAAGCCATCATTAACACCTAAACAGAAAAAAACAAGGTTACAATGGGCTAAGGAAAAGCAATTGTGGACTGTGGATGACTGGATGAAAGTCATATTCAGTGATGAATCTCGAATCTGCATTGGGCAAGGTGATGATGCTGGAACTTTTGTTTGGTGCCGTTCCAATGAGATTTATGAAGATGACTGACTGAAGACAACATGTAAATTTCCATTTCCATTCATTACATCATCAATAAATGCACAAGTTTACGTTGATATTTTGGACACTTTTCTGATGTTTAAGGATGATGAAATCATTTTTCAAGATGATAATGCATCTTGCCATAGAGCAAAAACTGTGAAAACATTCCTTGCAAAAAGACACATAGGGTTAATGTCAACGAGCAGATGTGATTTGATGCAGGTGTTAGTTTTGGGGATGGAAATTTACAGGGTGATTCCATAATTTTTTCCTCAGAATTGAGTGATTCCATATTTTTTTTCCTCTGCTTGGTCTAAAAAAGTAACCGTTACTGACTGCCACAATCTTTTTTTTCTTGATTTCTTATAGTGTTTCTTAAAGCCAGAAAGTTGCCATTTGAAATGACTTTAGTTTTGTGTCATGTCTGTGATCTGCTTTTTTTCTACAAAATTAAACAACTGAATGAACATCCTCTGAGGCCAGTGATTCCATAATTTTTGCCAGGGGTTGTAAAAGCAGAAAACTCTGGCACTCAGGGAAGATTAAAACAAACTCCTACGTATTTAAATCCAGGAGACTCTGCAGTTAAATAATCCATTTGTTGCTGTCTGTGATTCCTGCTTCTTAAAAAAAATAAAAAAAATCCATAATTTCCCCTTCAGCCTCTCACTGAAAACCGTGGAACATCCAGTCTGTCACCACATGAAGTCAGTTTTCTCTGTATTTTGTCCAGAAATGCTGCATGTCCTCTCTGTGTCCCACTCTCTCATACTCAAAGCAGAAAACAAACGTCCAGACAGCAGCAAAGATCCATCTGAACTCCCTTCAAAGTTCTGGACATGCACAAAACTTGCTAACAAACTTGCAGACATCAGCTGACAAAGAACTTATTTTGCAGAAGGAAAAAAGTCTTTTGTCAGACAAACACAATCACAAACTAGTAGTATCAGCACAGCTCCTTATGCTGGTATCTTTCCTTGAGCAGTCAGTGTGACTGGTGCTACAAGGCTAGTCACTGTAACAGAACACTTCCTGTTTCTTACACAAGCCTTTCAAAATAAGGGCACAGGTCAAATGGATGATGTGGCCACAAGTCAAACAGGGACAAGATGAGAAAAACATTATGAAACCTTTTTTTGGAGGGGCTTTTACAATGTGTTGGGAGTCATGGAATTTATTTATTTTCGGTGGACATTTTAAAACACTATAATGTTTTTAATGTAATGTTGGGTGGGTGTGTGTTTAACCAACATCCTTCAAGAAAGGGGGTGGACTTATGCATGACCTTGGGCTCTCAGGCATGCAAAAATAGTATTACATATTTTATTCATCCATTTTCTCTATCTGCTTACTCCAATTTAGGGTCGGGGGCTGGAGCCTAACTGTGAGGCAGGGTTCACCCTGAACAGGACGCCAGTTTGTCACGAGGCCACATATAGACAAACAAACATTCACATACCTTCAGTCAATTTTAAAATTTCCAATCCACCGAACCTGTATGTCTTTGGATATGGGAGGAAGCCGGAGCACCTGGAGGGAGCCCACAAAAACACGGGGAGAACATGCAAACTCCACAAAGACAGGCCATAGGAGGGAAAACAGCCCATGGCCTCCATGCTGTGAGGCAACAGTGCTAACCACTAATCCACCGTGCTGCCTTACATACTTATATTTCTTTATAAATAATTCATATATCAGTGGCACCATTTTTAAATAATTTTTTTGCACAGGTTCGTGTGTACAGCCTGTTCTTCTAGGAAGAAGATATATTATGATTTAAGTCTACATCTGCCTCAAAATTAAATCATTTCTTCCCTAACACAGGGAGAATCTCTCCACAAGATGTCTTCAGTCTCTCCTTGACTTTTTATACAATAAATGCATTCAAAATAAGAAACATAATAGTCAGACCTGGAGGACATGCATACAGACTGACTGACAGTCGGTAAGGATACATAGCTGCACACTGCATGAAGTCACGGGAAGATCACTCTCTTGATAGTGGGATAATCGGCCTTCAATCCCTCTCTTTGATAGAGCTCTGCAGCCCTGAAGCCTTGATCCAGTCCTCAAGCTTTCATTAAGCCCCAGTCCACACAGGCCAGGTCTTTGTGAGACTCCAGCCACGGTACGGACAGTGTGTGGGAGTGGGTATCCAGCACAGATTAGGACTTCAACAAAGCTTTGTGATGTTGAATGACCTTATAAACTTTAACAGGACAAACTGTGTGTATAGTGCTGCCTTTAGTTCTGAGTCACGTTCACCCTTACAGAGCTCTGGTTTCAGCTGCCTTTTAATATAAATGTCTTAAAGATGGTGGCCTAGAACTTTATTCATCTGTTTCACATGTTGTGCATCTTGTTGGGGTTGTTGTTTTCTGGGAAAGGGTCTGATTCACTCCATAAACAAAGTGGCATCATGAAAAAAGAGGATTATCTACAGACTCTCAGGCAACACCTGAAGACATCAGCCTGAAAGCTGAAGGTGGTTCATAACTGATACTTCCAATAAGGCAACAATCCCAAATGTAGCCCCCAAAGTGAAAAAGTGAAAGTCCATCCTATAGACTGAATAGAAAAGAGATGCCATAATGTCAGTGTGCTGCCTGATGCTCAAACTGAATACACTGCCTTGAAAAGTACATTTTAATTTGTTGATGCTATTTTTAACACAAAAAGTAATTCAGGCTTCTCAATATTTAGCAACAGCCCACCCCATTTTTGTGAAGAAACTTCATTAAATGCCTACCCAAAATGAAATATTTTTTTAAAATTAAAGTTTGTCAAGCGCCAACCTAAAAAAATATTCCGTGACTGCCAGCATATTGTAAATAACAAAAATACTAAGTTTTCATGATGTTTTTCTCTCCTTCTGTGTAGGACTTGTGATGTCATGCATTTTTCCAGTGCTCTGATTGTGAAAGGCTTGTTCAAGCAACAGAAAGTGTTATGTGGCAATGTGGCCACAGTGACATGGTGACTGTGGCCACATTGTGTATGTTTTTGTCTGACGAGTGATTATCCCATTCACCAAAATGAGTTTCTTGTCAGCTGATGTCTGCAAGTTTTGTGCGTGTTCAGACCTTTGAAGGAAGGTCAGGTGGATAATTTCTGCTGCATGGATGTTTGTTTGCCATTTTAAGTGTGAGACAGTGGGACACAGAGAGGACATGCAGCAATTCTTTTTAATTTAACCTTTATTTAACCAGGTTAGTCCCATTGAGATCAAGACCTCTTTTGCAAGGGAGATCTGGACAATTATAAAGGTTCCAATTCCCCTAACCTGTATGTCGGTAAATGTGGGAGGAAACTGGAGCATGCAGAGAAAACCCACGCAAACATTCAGAGAACATGCAACTTCCACACAGAAAGGCCACAGGTGGGAATCAAACCCATGACCTTCTTACTGTGAGGAAACAGTGCTAACCACTAATCCACTGTGCTGGACAAGGACACGACAAAAACTTGACAGTCAGCAGCAGTCTGGATGTTCCACTGTTTTCAGTGAGAGACTGATGGGAAAATTATGTATTTTTAATTTTTTTTATCTTGATTTTTTTAACTGCCTGGATTTAAAAAGGTGGATTTTTTTTTATCTTCCATGACAGCCAGTGTTTTATGCTTTTTAATATAAATGCTGTGTAAAATGTTTCAGTGAAGTTGATTGTCTGTGTGGTTAATGTTGAAACTAACTGTTCACGTCACTGACAAGGAACACATTCAATACATGATAAAACTGTAGGAAAATGTAGCAACAGTGAATTTATGGCTAATCTCAGAAAGGTAGCTTCAACGTGCAAATTTGAAGCATTTTTGGATGATGCATTAAGAAAGATTAGTTTGTGGGGTTCACAGCCATAAGCAAAGGGACCGGATGTTGAATGCAGCTGACACAAAAGACTTAACGTTAATGGGAACTTATGAAATGGGCCTGGCACACTAAGTCACAAACCAAAATGCAAAGCAGTGGTTGAAAAAGTCCCTGAAATGCAATGCCATTTTCAAGACAGTTGTTCCCAAGAAAGAGGAAAGTCAAAAATCGTGCTATGGGTGCAAAGGCAAAGGACACGTGGCAGACGACTACCATTTAAAGGTGGCGGAGTGCCGGAGCTGCAACAACAAAAGGCACATCGCCAGGGCATACCACTCATGACCAGAAGAGGAGGATCATTCCCAAACAGAAAAGAAAGGCCCCAGACAGCCCAAGTGGACCAGCTGTCTGATGACAGCAAAGCAGAGTGATGACTGTGATTTGTCTGCATTAATCCAATGGTTGCCTTTGATACACAAACATGTCAAGTGGAAGTGGACAGAATCATGTCAAAAGGCTTTTGAGGAAGCCAAGAAACAGCTGATTTCAAACAACGTCTTTGTACATTTCAACCCAGATCTTCCACTCATAGTGGCATGTGATGCTTCACCAGTTAATGTCCCTGTCACACTGTCCTAACATTTCATCCTATTACAACGTCCTACCAAAGCAACACAAAAACTGAATTTTTCAGCAGTGAGTACTAATTATCTTACATTTTATTAACCTTAATGCATGATATTGAATTTACTTACTGTTCATCTTGTTTTTGATTGATATTCTCTCTGTTAGCATACTCATGATAGCATGGTGTTACCTTTGTGGACTCAGTGCATTTGGTGTCTCCAATAAAGTTCTGTTTAGATTAATTTGGCATGTCAGTTTTGCTGGTTTTTACGTAATTCAAAACAGTAGATACCAGCTAAATGACTGAATTTCTAATGATGGTAAGCCACTCAACACATAAGTCTAATATGTATATGTTGTGAACATGCACAAGCAAAGGTCTTCAGCATCTCACTGTCATTTAGACTTTTCTCTGTAAATGCTTCTGGGGAGCATTAGCATGGCTAAAGATCTTCATCTTCTGGGGATCTTCGCACCACAGACCCCCCCCCCCCCCCCAACTACAGCCTTCTTAACCCCCTGCCACTTTAAGCATTTTCCTTATTTGCATTCTTTCATGCCTGGAAAAAGTCCTCACCATCTCAATTTGGTCCATCACACAGCCCCTTTCACACCACTTCGAGTTGCGTTGTGTGGCATCATGACGACACCACGTGGATGCAACCTAGTGCCGAGAAGATGCAGCTCAACACCACAACAGCACGAGGGACGCAAAGGGCGAAGCGAATCGGATGCCAAAAATTAAACCTGTTTAATTTTTTTGCGTCCTGTACTCAACGCAGAAATTAAGTGGTTTCAGCGCAAGTCAGGGCAACGTGACGGTACTCAACATGACTGGAAGCCACACACTCACAATACAACATTACCTGACGCCAATTTCTGATTCCTGCTGTGTTCCATTGTTCCCCAGTATAAATCACACAGGTTTGTTTTTATACCATGTACACAATGCAGTGAAACTACATGCTCAAAAAGAGCACAGAAAAAAAAATGCTGATTGCAGCCTGACTGCTGCTGCAGCTCCTCGCTCTTAAATTCTTTCACAACTGTGTTTAAATAAAGTCCATAAAAGTCCGGCTCACAGACTGATTGCCAGAGACAGGACATGTCCACATCCAGTAAAAAGTCCGGACATCTCCAGTCCACTCATGGATGATTTGTTCACATGTGCACATGGGAACAATTAAAAGAAAAAAAACTGTCTGGCTGCTGCAGCTCCTCACTCTCCCCTCAAACTCTCTCATCACCGTGTTAAATAAAGGACAAAAAAACTACATAAGTCCTGCTCACAGACTGATTGTCAGAGACAGGACATGTCCACTCCAGACATCTCTACATTTACACATGGACGGTTCATTCATGTGCGTGCATGCAGCTTGGGGTCAAAGGAAGAAAGACAAACTATAAGAGAACTCAGAGCGCAGACCTGCAGCTCAGCACAGAACAAATATAAAGTAGAAGAGAAGTCAGAGTGCACAGTCTGTCTGCAGCCAAACTGTGCACTCTGACTTCTCTGTGCAGAGAACCTGCAGGCTGCGTCCTCACCTCCTCTCTGCCCCCTGCTGTGTGCACCTGACGCAGACATTCCTGCATCGTCATAACGCAACATAAAGGACCTCAAAGCAGGTCCAGTGTGAAAGGGGCTTTAGGTCCTTCAAACGTTTTTCAGTAAATGCTTCTGAGGAGCATATGCATGGCTAAAGATCTAACTCTAACCCCACCCCCAACTCCAGAACCCCCTGCCAGTTTAAACATTTTTTATGTTGATGTAAATTCAGATTCTAACTTTTCAGCTACTTCACAGTAGAGCTATACAATATGGCCAAATTAGCTGAACTTTCAGGTCTTCTTTTTAAGAAAAACATCCACTGCACCACTCCATCAGGAAGCTGGATTTTATATCTTTAATTAAATTTATACCAAGTTGTAGAGATTTGCTATAAATGTGAGTTTAAGGAAGATAAATTTAGACATTAGAAAATGGCTGTTTACTTACCAATACAACGAGGAGTCCGTGGTTTAGATGATGTGTTCAAATTCAAAACGAGAAAATGTTTTTCTTGTTCTGCTAAGGTGGATTAGAACTTTTTGTGGAACACAGCACCAACTACTGGACAGGATGAACGTAGCAGTCAGTATGTGTCACTGATTTCAAAATGGCTTTTTTTCAACCATGACATGTCAATCATCCAGGTGGCCCCTGGGATGTCCAATCAGATTTCTGGGAAGTCCAGTCCACCCATGCCAGGAAGTGTTTACATTTTACATTTCCTGTTTCGCTGTGGACTGAAAATTTCACACTTCCTGTTTCAGTGTGAAATTGCCACTGAGTTCCTGTTAGATTCTGTGAGATCTCTTCTGTCAATCCAGGAAGTGTTTGACATTTCCAGTTTCACTGTGGACTCAAATTTGGCACTTCCTGTTTGGAACCTTCATTTCCCATGAGCGAGCTTTGTGTAGTGTTGCTCGTATAAATTCAGTGTACAGTAGGATGTTTTGACAAAGTAGGATGGTTCATCAGAACAATGGCACCGATATCATCTTGTAAGTTTCCAAGTGAATTTGTGATAAACCGATCTGTAACAAACAGATTAAAATTTGGACGCACCAGATCAATCAATAAAGCACCTCTTTTTTCTCTATGTGACAAAACACAAACCTGCCTGCCACATGTTAAACACTGCCATCTGCTGGACATGTCTGTCTTGTTATAGGGAATGCTCTTATGCTCTCTATGCTGTGGCGTGCTGGGGTGGTAGCATTAGGAAGAGAGAGATGCTGGACGTCTGGACAGACTGGTGAGGAAGGCAGGTTCGGTGGTGGGCATGGAGCTTGAGACTCTCACTTCAACAGCTAAGAACAGAACCCTGAACAGACTGGACTCTATAATGGACAATCAGAAACACCCCCTTCACACCATCTTCACTAACCAGCTGAGTCTGTTTAGCCACAGACTCTGTGCCCTGTCCTGCAGGACAGACAGGCTACGAAAGTCCTTTGTCCCATGGGCCATTCAACTGTTTAACAACACACAGAAGGACACTAAGAAGGACATCATCATTGGGGACTGGACTGCCTATAGACCCCATGTCCTCCAGTTATTCAAGGATACTAGGTTTTCACTACAAGACACTAGAACAGTTTTTACCCCACCATTTTTCACTACCAGGGACGGTTGCACTACCTCTACCTCAACTCACACAATATGTTTTTGCACAATTGCTTTTTTTTTTTCCTCCCCTTGACCTTGACCTGTGTTAATGCTTGTTGTGTATATGTGTGTCTTGAAATGTCCATGTGGGCATTATGTGTATTTGTGTAAACTACTTGACACCTTAATTCCCCCCTGGGGATCAATAAAGTTACTCTACTCTATCATCAAATACATGATATATCACAGCAGGAACGTGGCACCGTGGTACAAATGTCAACACAACCCGCCTGTGTCCTTGGACAAGACATCTGCATTGTGTCAGTTGGGAACCCACTTGACTGGAGATGTGCTGGCGTCCATCCGCGTCATGCTACACTGTCCTCGGATGAGCACCAGCACCAACGAGCCTCAGAGCCTTTGATGGACATGAGAAGAAGGTCAAACGCTTGAGGTTTTGTGTAGCATGAAACAAAGTTGTCAGTCTCTTTCATTTCACAGTCCTACGTCTGGAGGCCACCAAGGCCAGCATCTTAGTCAATAACTGTGTATGATTCACTATTAACAAACCTCTGAGCACATAACTTGTCAATCTTAATGTTTATCCACCTGCACATTGGATTTCAATCCTCTGTGACCTTTAGAGGCGTATCTGAAGGTTTTCCTTCAGTGATGCAGCTGCAGAGCTCACGTCCCGCTTGGATATTACAAAACTGACCTAATTTCAGCAGCCTGCTGCAGGCAGCGATATGGCACCTTTCTACTTTTCATTTTAGCCTAAATCATTGATTCTCCTCCTTTGGCTGTAATCTGTTCCATAAAGCTGCAGCCACTGATCGACTCATCGCGCTCACATTATAAATTAGAACGGTTAAATGTGTTATAGCTGTTGTCTTAATCCCATCGCAAACTCATGAGACATGCAGCTCAGCTTCATTTGTGCAAAAATAATCTTTATCAGAGTTAATTTTGTCACATGTAAGCAGCTCCTCGTTCTAGAATGAAAAGATTTATTTTTTAAATCACATGCACACTCCAAAATAAGTTTGCATTTCTCTCGAGAAGGATTTCTAAAGTGTGGAGCTACAAAACTGAAAATGCAGCACAAACTGTAAAGACTGCTTCACAGAGGCAGAAACCCAAATATGTGGAAACGTGCCAGGACGGCGTGTGTGTGTGCACGCTGCTGGCTTCCTCACCGTATCCCCAAATAAAGCTCTCAACACAAACATCTTCCTGCGCGGTGGTGCACAGCGCCTCAGGACTTCTGCGCATTCTGTTTCACACCTCCAGTCGGGTTGTGATAAAAGATTCAGAGCAGGACTGAGGAGCCGGTGCTGCTGCCAAGGCTGCTCCTGTGATAACGGCCCGGCTCCCCTAATTAAAGCCCAGTCAGGCCAGCTGCAAGGGCCTGCAGTGAGAAACCCACCCGAACCAAAATATTAAAATGCTGCTGACAAACCGAGACTCCGGTGAGCCTCAGCTTCACCTCCACCATCACACAGTCAGACTGGAGGCAGCTTCAGTCAGTACAGAGTTCTTTTATCAGAGTTGTATTATCTGAGCTGCAATGAGTGAAAAAAACCCAGAGTCCGTATTCACAAAGCTTCTCAGAGAACTCTGAACTTAGCCTAAAGATTCCTAGCCAGGATTCCCAACCTAAGAGTGAGCAAATCTGTGCATGGAGGGGACAGAAACTGTCACCATTGTGAGGAGGCGGGATTGACCCCATTGCTAGGTATGACGCAGTCACAAAAAGGGAAAGAGAAAAAAAAAACAAATGCACTCCACACTCCTAGTTATGAATGAACAATAAAATCAGCCGACCATATAACCTGAATTATTTGATTGGTGCTTTGAATGTCACGTGATGTGGATTATTTGTCCCATTTGTGTTGCATTGCATTTAGCGTGCAATTTGGTTCCATTTAGCGTGCAAATCTGGTTCCATATGTTTTGTACCATTGCACACTGCAAACCCCACCCAGTGGGGGCGGCGTTTAGCTAAACGTTGAGTTTATTTTGCTGAGAGGCGATGATTTGAAGGAGCTAATTGTTGGTGCTAATTGTTCTAACACACACACACAAAATCCACTGCGCTGTAAGCCGTCTGGAGGCATGAAGAGCTGTTAAGAGGGCGTTACAATGAAAAGCTGGACTAATTTCATGATTTTTTTTCACTGGAGTGAGGAAGTACACAGTCTTTTTTTTTTTTTGGAAGTACACCAAGTCGGTGCACAGCATTAATGGACTACATCGTCAGAATTATTTTTGGACTCGTATTTAAAGTTCGTGTTGGATTGTTGACGTCAGAGCACAGTGACACACACCAAAATGTAAGTCCCTTTCTCTGTTGTTTAATGTAATATCAAATGACAAGGATCTAAACATACCTTTCAACGAGGTGAAGCTGAGCTGAATGGTTTGTTCCAGCTTTCACCTCATGAAATATTTGTACCATTGAACTCCTAAACATTCATTATTTGCATACTGTATTAAGAAATGTGTAATATGTGGAAAAAATGTCATGATGATGAATTGTTACACAGTATCAAAATGTTTGAATGTAACTCATTGATTATTATATTGATAAGCTTGTTGTTATATTTACACTCCATGCTAGTAATTAAACACAATCCAATGTCCAACTCTGCTGTCTTGTCTGTTTAACTCACTCTTAGGCTTCTTAAAAGTCCTCGTCCTTCCTCTTAACAGTTTTTTACCTTAGCAGCTCTTTTAAGATCTAAGATGCTTTGTGAATAACTTTTATCTTACCAAAGGAAAATTGTTTGTAAAATCTTCGAATTCAAGAAATTCTAAGATTTTTCTTAAAATGCCATCACTAGGCAGAGGTGAGCCAAAGTCACCATCAAGTCACTCTCAAGTCATGAATCAGCAAGTGTCAAGTCTCAAATCATAATGACCACCAGTTGTTTGCAAGCTGACTTGAGACTTGACTTGGGACTTGCTGATTCATGACTTGACAGTGACTTTGTCCCACTTCTGTCACTAGGAGCTACTTTTAGCTTTAGGATGCTTTGTGAAAACAGGCCCTGGAGTCTGGACTGTCTTCTTCTTCCATGTTTGAGTGAGCTTTGGAATACCTTTGTACTACAGCACCACCAAAGGGTCTGAGGTAGTAAAAGCATATATGCTGATTGATGTTGTTAGAAGTGGAAGCTGAGCACATCTTCACATCTTTGTAGATGACATAAAACAACTAAAAGTCTTTGATTAAAAAGCAGTGAGTGAAAGGCAATAATCCACTTCACCCTGGAGGAAAACACCGCGTAAAGACGCTCAAAGTAACATCAGCTACAAAAAGAGGGGAAAACACCCTCCACGATTGTTAACAATGATGACTGGTCTGAGAGGCTGACAATGACTGAATAATTGGGTTTCATATTCTATAATGAGATTCTTCATTCAATCACAGCGAGACAAATGGACTGTGGAAGTATTGACATATAATGAATAAGCTTTCATTTCATGAGGGGAAGGAAAGCAATGGGACCTATAATGCCAGAACCATTTTCCAGTTATTCTATTTTGAGACTAATCATGCCATTAACAATTCATTACCTTTTTATGAAATCACAACAGCTCTGAGAGCAGCTAATCTTCTTCATACAGTGTATTTATACAGAAAATGTACAGCGGTACGGCTGAATCCGCGGCTCTGATGGCTGAAGATATTAACTGGGCTGATGATGATCGTGTTTGTCATTAGTGTCCGATGTAACGTGTCAAGGAGTCACCACATAAGCAATGTGACGTAGCCAATCACAGACGCAGGAGTGTCATAATTCAGCAAGTGTGATGGCGTGTGAGTGGGTGTGGCAGCATGGGAGACATGGTGATTTAATGTGTGCCATCACAGTGGGTGGAGATGACTAATTTCATTTTGAATGTCAAGACAACCTGGCCCCAAACAGGAATCTCACTGGCCCAGAATCAGAATTCAAAGGCTCAGAGCTGGATATGCAGTAGTTTTTATGTTAGTTATGGAGATTTTGTTGGACCACCCACTCATTATGATATATTCTGATCTTAAACTGGTTAAGACCATATTCTGGTTAAGACATGACCATGTAAACACATTTTCTGATTACCTTAACCTGAATAAGGTCATAATCAGAGTAAGCAATTATTCTAACAAAGGCATCTTCTTTCTTCTGATTATTGAGGTGCATTTTAGACATGTAAATACATTATGGGCCCCAATGCACTCAGCATGGTCTTAATCATCTTTGTCTGTGTCCTAAAAATGTGGATGAATGCAGTGTGTGTGTGTGTGTGTGTGTGTGTGTGTGGATGGAAAAATATGCCATTTTCTTCATCCTGATTACGTCTCAATACAGGTGATAAAATTTTTCATTTGTTGTGCAAGTTTTCTTGTGCCCGCATGAAAAGAAAAAAAAAAACAACTCTCCTTCCAATGTTCTGTCCCTGTTGCTGGTGCTGATGCTTTGGATTTGAGGGAGTGGGCGTGTGCAGGCTTTCTTCGTCAACATAGTGAGACACCCAAGCTCCGCCCCTTTATGCATTAATGAGTTCTTCATGAATCAGTGTGAGCAGGGCTCTCAACATGGCAACACCCAGACAAGGGGGTGATTTCAGCTGTTCCAGGTCTCTATAGGAAACCAGTGGGTCACATATTACAGGCTTTGCCCATGCCTTGGCAGAATTAGTTTTTTTTTTTTTGGGGGGGGGGGGGGGGGGGGGGGCATTTTTCAGAGAATATGAATGATAAGACAAAAACTTGTTTTTGTGTTGCAAAATTCACACTGCGCACAATTTCTCCAATCACCACAGAAGCCGATAACTTCTTCAGGGCTGTCTGGATGTCTTGGTGGCTTTGCTCACTTTTCTCCTTCTTGCACAGTCACTCAGTTTTTGAGAACTGCCTACTCCATGCAGATTTACTAAAGAGTACCATACTGTTTGTATTTCTTTGTAATTGATGGAAATAAAGTCCAAGACAAATTCAGTGGCAGCTTCACCACCAGAGAGCCTCGTCCACAACCACCACAAAAGACTCCAAGCTGTCAGTGATGTTAAAGGGGGCAACACACAGTATTAAGACCAGGGGGATGTAAACTTTTGATCAGGGTCATTTGAGTCGATTCTGTTGTCATTATGACTTAAAAACACGATACACACAATAAATGGCTTCACACAGCCACTAACCATGAGTGTCACGTTTTGGGCCTGATCAGGGCTTTGGTTCTGCTGTTCCCTCTTTCTTTTGGCCCAGCTTTGATTTATTAGTTATCTTCATTATGTGTTTATTCTCTGTTCTATTTTGCTTTGTCACTTTGTTTCTTTATTACTTTTCATACTTTAGCCATTGTCCAGTTCAATTCTAGTTTTGTTCAGCCGGTTTGTGTTAGCATTTTTGATAATTAGTTTATCACTTGTTTATTTTTGCTTTTCTCATTTGTGTCTGTTATGCTTTAATGTCGGGTTTTGCTTTCCGTTTTCATGGAGTTTCTGTTTTTCTTATAGCTTGTTTACCACCTTGTTTTCCAAGTCAGTTCCAGTTTAGTTTTGCTTAAGTATTTATTTTCCATTTTCCCTGATCAGTTCTCATGTAGTTTTTCTAATGTAATTAGTATCTCTTGGTTCATGTTTTGTTCTCATGTTCATGCCCTGTTCATTGCTATATTTCATTCTGTCCTCGCTCTCTGTTTATAGTTCCCTGTTTCCTTCATGCCCCTCTGATTATGTTCTCACTCCCTGCACCTGTCATTGTGTCCTCATCTCTTACACTGTGATTCTGTCTGTTTTGGTTTTTCATCCACTCATGCTCTCTGCACCTGCTCACGCATCTTTGTATCTACTTTGTGCACACCCTTCCCCACTATCTTGCCTGTGTATACTCTTCGTCCACTAGCCACGCCCCTTTCTAGATTGTTCCTCACGTGCACCAAATTAACACCTGTGTCACATCACCCTGATTTCTTTGCTCCTTATTTAAACCATCACAGTTTCACAGCTCACCGCCAGTTTGTTGTTGCTTCTAGCACACATTCCAGCCTTTTGTTCTCAGTCTTGTTTTTGCCTAGCCATGTACCGATTATTGCTCTGTTCTCCTCGACCATGCCTTTTGCCTCATCTTTGATTACAGTGTTTGCTCGTGCCTTGACCTATGCTTGATCATGACTGCGTTTTTTTGTCTGACACCAATTGTACCTCTGCTCTGCTGTTTGACCACCTGTGCACTGAACCTAAACCAAGAATAAAGACCATGTTTTTTCCTACACCTACGACAGGTCTGGGAGTCTGCTTTGCGGGTCCAATCGCTACGGTTGCCGCACAGTTGTCTGCCCTGACAATGAGTGGGAAAAAGTTTTTGTGTTATTCATATTCTCTGAAAAATGGCCAAAAAATAAAAAGTCTGCCAGAGTATGTAAACCTTTGAGCACAACTGTAAATACAGTCTATGGTTTCAACACACACTCAGTTATGCTCTTTTTGTGCACACAGGCTGCCAGGTGCCAAGCTTGTGTGTGCATGTTTTGAAGCAAACCTTGGTTTGTATGAGCAGGTGTGTGGGGGAGGGGGGAGCTGTGTTTCAGAACCATGGACAGCAATCAGTAGACTTCAACATCAGTTTCCCTGTTGGGGTTCATATCATTAATACATTGTAGTGGAGAAGTTAGTTCAGTGGTTAAGGAGCTGGCCTGGTCCTTGGACAAGACACTGAATCTTCATGGCCTCAGCCTACCCACCTGGTTGAGGAAGTAAATGTGAGGCATCACTGTAAAGTGCTTTGAGAATCTGCTGGATGGAATAGTGCAACAGAAATGTAGTCCTTTTTAGCATGTCAGTGCAGTCATTCGTACATCCTTATTTAATTTTTACTGTATCTAGATTTGAACATTGTAATGTGTATTTTTGAAACCTGCCAGACATTTGGCCATGTCCTCCAAGTCCATGGAGAACACACCCTTAACTGTTTCTACTGTGTTTCTAATATGTTGTACAGGTTTGTTGCAGACTTTGTGGAAACATGGTTGAGTGTGATGGGGTATAATCAGATTATGACCTCCTTTTGAAGGTTTACAAGCATTTTGCATCACATAAGACATGGGGGACATAATGTGGCTCTCAGTCATTAAGGGCAATTCTACAGCAGTGGAATTACTATGGCAGCAAAATCAGGACATATTTTGTCTTACCATTAAAATATGCTGTGAGTGTAATTCCGTTACCATCATCATTACCAGAATTACCCTTAATCAGACTATGCTTTGTAACAACAGGAACATGATTGGAATATTCTTTAAACAAGTCCTTTAAACACCATCATCTAAATCTGGGTTTATTTAGAATAAGGTCAATAACTGGTTCATTGCTGAGTCCTGATTCACTGGCCGACCACTTTGCCTGCTAATCACAGTGAATTTTACAAGTAGAAAGAGTTCAATATATATATATATATATATATATATATATATATATATATATATATATATATATATATATATATATATATATATATATATATATATATATATATATATATTTGCCAAATAAATTCACATGTTTGCATTCAGTGTTTCACCAATTACATTTTCAGACATTTGGTCTGATTGGACTCTCCATGTTTTATTATTGTCAGTGTTTCATAAGGCCTTTAAAAAAGTATATTTTTAGATGGGGTTGCTCAGTGTGCAGGTTGGATTTTTACCTAAAACAATTTAAGATTTATTATGACTTACATCATCCCAGCTGGTTGCTATGCTGGAATGAGGGATACAAAGTTGCACTTGTTGCAGTTGATTCCCCCGGGATAAGATGCCGGTCCATCACAGGTTACTTCCTGAGCTAAAGCAGGTACCCATTTATTTACAGCTGGTGAGACAGGCAGTGCAACTGAAGCGTCACGTCCAAGGGCACAGACAGGTAACACAAACCGGAATCAAACCCGGGTCTACATCCCGCTGATCTCCCTGCTCTGTGTGTCTGTAAATAAAAGAATTTAGTGGTTTTCAAACCACAGTTTCATGAATGTATTTTAGGTTTTTGTAAAGCGGCTTTTGTTAAACTGCTGTATCCTCGATATGTCGAGTGAGAAACTGTGCTCATAAATACAATGAATGCATTTCTAAGAACACCTTCAAGGTATTGGATTAAAGAAATTCCAGTGGTGGAACAGCGGGATATTTTAGTGAACTTCTCTTTACCTCATACTGAACTTCATCTCACTTATAACACGGTGTAAAAAATGAATATGCCGAATTCACGCCACCATCTGTCTGTGTGGATGATGGAGCTGCAGTTTTCTTTTCTCTTAAATGTGGCCCTTACAGTATTTTTCATTTTGCCGTTATTAATGCACCCATTTAAAGTACAACTCTTTATCTCTGACAAACACAGTATTCACACACATTTTTCTTGCTTCCATTAATCTCGTTCTCTCTTGTTCTCCAGCGTCTGTTTCTCCTCTTCTTTCCTTCCTCCTCTGACCTGCGTTTCACTCCGGTGGAAGCTGATTCGACACTTTCAGAAAGCCAAAAATGTTCCCATTTTAAAGGCTCCTAAAAACATGTTTTGGTCTCGCTGGAATGTCAATGATTGTTTCCACATGTGCCGAATCCAGATCAAAGTTTCTTCTTCATTCTTGCAGGTCCAAATGAACCCGAGGATGAACCGAACAGACTCTGAAAACTGACTCACGCTGATATTTTTTGAAAACATCATTTTCTTTGATGACATGCATCAGATTTAAATGCACAGTGCATTTAAAGAGTCACAGGGTGAGCTCTGCAGCACGTTGCTGCAGCGCTCCGTTACTGACTCCTGCACCGCGTTAGTCCATCTGCTAGCAAAAAATAATGAACTTCTGAATAGAATTTTGTCCAGTTTTGACTGCACCACTCACAGCTTCATAATGGAGCTGTGTATTTCCATTAATTCTAAGCTTACATCTCTCAGGTGCCCTCTGGCAAACTGTAGCTGAATGTTCCATTCTTCTTTTGAAGAAAATCCTCCTCGATCGCTTTCCATGATGAAGCTGTATAATTGGTGATGCCAAATGCAAAACGATGGACAATTTGATGAATTGCAGGCACAGAATGACACATCTTAATCAGTGTCTTGTTGTCTTGGTGGCTTTCCTCACACGAGTCACCTTCTTGCCCAGTCAGTTTTTGGGAACTGCTGCCTCCGGACTGATTTTCCACACAGTTTGTATTTCTTAATAAATGAGGTGACTGAAGTCCAAGACAAAATCAGTGTCTTGGAAATGTTCATGTGTTCATCCCCTGACTTGTCTGAAGAACACTGGCTGTAAAGGTGATGGTTTATACACAGTAATGTATTATACTTGAGAGTGCACTTACTTACTAGACTTCTGTGTCTTGTCATTCATGATGTAGAAATGACTTTTCACTGTGAGTTGAAAGAGCATCATTTTGGAAATTTTAATATTAAAAAACAGATTTGTTTAGTTATTTATGCATTCATTGATGTGAGAAAAAATTCTAACATGTAAAAGCATGTACACAACCCTTTTCACATCACTGTATAATCACACCAAAAAAATGTCTCTTATTTTTATTTTCATTTATTTATATAGCGCCAAATCACAACAAAGTTGCCTCAAAGCACTTTACACAGGTAAGGTCTAACCTTACCAACCCCCAGAGCAACAGTGCTAAGGAAAAACTCCCTCTGAGGAAGAAACCCCAAGCAGACCAGACTCAAAGGGGTGACCCTCTGCTTGGGCCATGATACAAACATAAATTACAGAACAATTCACAGAACAGTTCACGGACGAATATACAAGAAATGCTATTGGCGCACAGGACAGGAGGATCGCCAACACAAATACAACTCCCATCTCTGGATGGAGCTGCACCTTAAACAGAGAAAAAACAGAATCAGGCATCAGAAAGACACAAAATACTGTATAATTTGCCAGCATTAAACAACAAGAAAAACAGAGAAATACTAAGGTGATCACCGGCCACGAGCCCTAAACTTCACTAAAAGACCCAGAATTTAGGTGAAGTTGAGGCCGCGGTCCGCTTCAATTACTAATAAATGAATTAAAAGAGTAAAAAGCGTAAAACAAAACTGTACCAGTATGCTAGCCATATAAAAGGGAAAATAAGCGCGTCTTAAGTCTGGACTTGAAAGTCTCCACAGAATCTGACTGTTTTATTGACGCAGGGAGATCATTCCACAGGACAGGGGCATGATAAGAGAAAGCTCTGTGACCCGCAGACTTCTTATTCACCTTAGGGACACAAAGTAGTCCTGCTGTTGTGAAAGTGTAGGTACACGGACCCACAACAGGGGGCGCAATGAACGGACAATGGAGAAAGGTGAATAACAAGTTTTACTGTTGTGAAAAGAGCACAACCAATACAACAATTAATAATTTGGAGTTTGAAGCCGAAATCTGCTGGTGTCGTGTGGGCAGGCTCGAAGGTAGGAGGCGTCCGTCCTAGTCGAACCGGAACCACCCAGATTTCCTCTGCCACCGAACCCCAGAAGTACTGGAACCGCCAAGTCCCGAATTCCCAGGTGGCCACTGCCTCCGCTCGTCGGATCCGGTACTGCTGGCGGGAAAGAGCACAAACACACAGGTATGGATGCGACAGCACCCAGTAGACGGAGAGGGGAGAAGCCGCCTCCACCTCTTGTTACAATGAAGCAGGAAAGGTGAGTACTTATCCAAGCAAGTAGCTTTCTGTAGTCAGCTGTCCTGAAAAGGTTTACCAAGGTTTATCAGAGTCTTCAATATGAGCTTGCAGAGAAGGTTACCTTAATCTCAAGGCGATATCTCGGCACTGAGGTGGAGACGCTGTCCTGCTGATATACCTCCGTCCTGAGTGCAGTCAGCTGTGTCCAGTAATGGGTGACAGCTGTCACCCTGGCAGCCCTCGTCGGCGGCAGCGCCCTCTGGTGCCTGGAGCCCGCACTCCAGGCAGGGCGCCCTCTGGTGGTGGTGGGCCAGCAGTACCTCCTCTTCAGCGGCCCACACAACAGGACCCCCCCCTCAACGGGCGCCTCCTGGCGCACGACCGGGCTTGTCCGGATGGCGTCGGTAGAAGTCGGCCAGGAGGGCCGGGTCCAGGATGAAGCCCTTCTTCACCCAGGAGCGCTCCTCGGGGCCGTACCCCTCCCAGTCCACCAGGTACTGAAAACCCCGGCCCATTCGACGGACATCGAGGAGCCGGCGCACGGTCCAAGCCGGTTCCCCGTTGATGATCCGGGCAGGAGGTGGTGCCGGACCCGGGGTGCAGAGGGGTGAGGTGTGATGGGGTTTTATCCGGGAGACGTGAAACACTGGGTGAATCCGCAGTGAGGCCGGAAGCTGAAGCCTCACTGCGGCGGGATTGATGACTTTGAGGACTTTGAAGGGACCGATGTATCGTTCTTGGAGCTTGGGGGAGTCCACTTGAAGGGGAATGTCCTTGGTGGACAACCACACTTCCTGCCCAGGACGATACGTGGGGGCCGGGGCCCGCCGCCGGTCTGCATGTTTCTTCGCCCTCGTCCGGGCCTTCAACAAAGCAGAGCGGGCAGCACGCCACACCCGACGGCACTTCCGTAGGTGGGCCTGGACCGAGGGCACACCGACCTCTCCCTCGACCACCGGAAACAAGGGGGGCTGATACCCCAAGCACACCTCAAACGGGGAGAGGCCGGTGGCTGATGACACTTGGCTGTTGTGGGCGTACTCGATCCAGGCCAGGTGGGTACTCCAGGCCGTCGGGTGCGCGGCTGTCACACAGCGTAGTGTCTGCTCCAATTCTTGGTTGGCCCGCTCTGCTTGCCCGTTGGTCTGGGGGTGGTACCCGGACGAAAGGCTGACCGAGGCCCCCAGTTCCCGGCAGAAGCTCCTCCAGACATGTGAGGTGAACTGGGGACCGCGATCGGAGACGATGTCTGATGGTATGCCATGCAGACGGACGACGTGGTGGACCAGGAGGTCCGCTGTCTCCTGGGCCGTAGGGAGCTTCGGGAGGGCCACGAAGTGGGCCGCCTTGGAGAAACGGTCCACTATCGTGAAGACGACGGTGTTTCCCTGGGACGGCGGGAGACCCGTGACGAAGTCCAGGCCGATGTGGGACCAGGGGCGATGAGGCACGGGCAACGGCTGTAGCTGCCCTGAGGTCTTCCTGTGATCGGCCTTGCCCCTGGCGCAGGTGGTACAGGCCTGGACGTAGTCCCGGACGTCGGTCTCCAGGGATGCCCACCAGAAGCGTTGCCGGACGACTGCCACGGTCCTTCGCACCCCTGGGTGACAGGAGAGCTTAGAACCGTGACAGAAGTCCAGGACTGCAGCTCTAGCCTCTGGTGGGACGTATAGTCTGTTTTTTGGTCCGTTTCCGGGGTCCGGGACACGGGTCAGGGCCTCCCGGACGGTCTTCTCCACGTCCCAGGTGAGGGCGGCCACGATAGCGGACTCCGGGATGATGGGATCCGGGGGATCCGACGGTTCCGTTTTGACCTCATCTTCGTGCACCCGGGACAATGCATCCGATCTCTGATTCTTGGTCCCGGGACGGTAGGTAATCCGGAAGTCAAAACGGCCAAAGAACAGTGACCAGCGGGCTTGCCTGGGGTTCAGACGCTTGGCGGTTCTGATGTACTCCAGGTTCCGATGGTCAGTGAAAACCGTGAATGGCACGGCTGTTCCCTCCAACAGATGTCTCCACTCTTCGAGGGCCTCTTTCACAGCAAGGAGTTCCCGATTGCCGACGTCATAATTCCGTTCAGCGGGGGTCAACCTGCGAGAAAAATAGGCACACGGGTGAAGGACCTTATCGGTCTTCCCGCTCTGGGAGAGCACCGCTCCTATCCCTGAGTCCGAGGCATCCACTTCAACCACTAACTGGCGGCTAGGATCGGGCTGCACCAGAACTGGTGCAGACGAGAAGCGCCGTTTCAACTCCTTGAACGCGGCCTCGCACCGGTCCGACCAGGTGAAGGGAACTTTTGGAGAGGTCAGGGCTGTCAGGGGGCTAACTACCTGACTGTAGCCCTTAATGAACCTCCTATAAAAATTAGCAAAACCGAGGAACTGTTGCAGCTTCCTACGGCTTGTAGGTTGGGGCCAATCTCTCACCGCCGCAACCTTGGCCGGGTCCGGGGCGACGGAGTTAGAGGAGATGATGAACCCCAGGAAGGACAAAGAAGTGCGGTAGAACTCACACTTCTCGCCCTTCACAAACAGGCGGTTCTCCAACAACCGCTGCAGGACCTGACGGACATGCCGGACATGAGTCTCAGGATCCGGGGAAAAGATGAGTATATCATCCAGATACACGAAGACGAACCGGTGCAGGAAGTCCCGCAGGACATCGTTTACCAATGCTTGGAAGGTCGCGGGAGCGTTAGTGAGACCGAACGGCATGACCAGGTACTCAAAATGGCCCAACGGGGTGTTAAATGCCGTCTTCCATTCGTCTCCCTTCCGGATCCGAACCAAATGATAGGCATTCCTAAGATCAAGTTTGGTGAAGATATTGGCTCCATGCAAGGGGGTGAACACCGAATCCAACAGGGGCAACGGGTATCGATTGCGAACCGTGATTTCGTTCAACCCCCTATAATCAAT
The DNA here is from genome assembly GCF_902500255.1 of Thalassophryne amazonica. NCBI lineage: Eukaryota > Metazoa > Chordata > Actinopteri > Batrachoidiformes > Batrachoididae > Thalassophryne > Thalassophryne amazonica. The sequence continues at coordinate 1,034,454 of NC_047122.1, forward strand.
GCATGGACGAAGCCCGCCATCCTTTTTACCCACAAAAAAGAAACCAGCACCCATCGGAGAGGTGGAATTCCGGATCAACCCGGCAGCTAATGAGTCCCGGATGTAGGTCTCCATTGATTCGCGCTCCGGCCGTGAGAGGTTGTACAGCCTACTGGACGGGAACTCACTGCCTGGAACCAAATCAATGGCACAATCGTATGGGCGGTGAGGAGGAAGCGTGAGAGCCAGATCCTTGCTGAACACATCAGCGAGGTCATGGTACTCCGCTGGCACCGCCTTCAGATTGGGCGGGACTCGGACCTCCTCCTTAGCTTGGGAGCCGGGAGGAACCGAGGAACCGAGACACTCCCGATGGCAGGTTTCGCTCCACTGAACCACCACCCCGGACGGCCAATCAATCCGGGGATTGTGCTTAAGCATCCATGGAAATCCTAAAACCACACGGGAGGTGGCCTGAGTCACGAAGAACTCGATCACCTCCCGGTGGTTGCCTGACACCACCAGAGTTACTGGAGGTGTCTTGTGTGTGATTGGTGGGAGTAGGGAGCCATCTAGTGCTCGAACCTGCACAGGCGAGGTAAGAGCCACCAGAGGGAGCCCTATCTCCCTGGCCCATCTACTGTCTAGCAGATTCCCCTCAGAGCCCGTGTCCACCAGTGCTGGGGCCTTCAGGGTTGAATCCTCAAACAGGATCGTGACTGGGAGTCGTGTAGCAATGTGGGTATGTCCCACGTGAATGTTTTGGCCCACCCCTGACCCAGTCTCTAAGGGCGGGCGTTTGGCGTTTGACCGCTCGGGGCAGTCTCTCACATGGTGCTCTATTGAACCACAAACAAGACACGCTCCGTGGGTCCATCTCCTTTGTGCATCTGGTGCCCTAAATGTTGCCCTACTCGTGTCCCTAGCTTCGTCAGTAGGGGGAGCTGTGACCCCACGGAGCGCAGGAACAGAGGAGCGTGGGGAGGGCGGAGCTCGATCGGACCCGGAAGGGAGAGGGACGACGCGTGCACCTCCGTCCTGAGTGCAGTCAGCTGTGTCCAGTAATGGGTGACAGCTGTCACCCTGGCAGCCCTCGTCGGCGGCAGCGCCCTCTGGTGCCTGGAGCCCGCACTCCAGGCAGGGCGCCCTCTGGTGGTGGTGGGCCAGCAGTACCTCCTCTTCAGCGGCCCACACAACACCTGCACCCTGAGAACGTAAAGCCCGGGCCGGTACGTAAGGTTTAATTAGGTCAGCTAGGTAAGGAGGTGCCAGTCCATGAATAATTTTATAGGTTAGTAGCAGAACCTTAAAATCTGATCTCACTGGGACAGGAAGCCAGTGAAGAGACGCCAAAATGGGTGTAATGTGGTCAAACTTTCTGCTTTGTGTCAAAAGTCTGGCTGCAGCATTTTGAATCAATTGGAGACCCCTATCAATCAATCAATCAACTTTTTTCTTCTATAGCGCCAAATCACAACAAACAGTTGCCCCAAGGCGCTCCATATTGTAAGGCAAGGCCATACAATAATTATGAAAAACCCCAACGGTCAAAACGACCCCCTATGAGCAAGCACTTGGCAACAGTGGGAAGGAAAAACTCCCTTTTAACAGGACGAAACCTCCAGCAGAACCAGGCTCAGGGAGGGGCAGTCTTCTGCTGAGACTGGTTGGAGCTGAGGGAAAAAACCAGGAAAAAGACATGCCGTGAAGACTGCGTGTAGACCCTAATGCTAGACTGCGGTGAACCAGAAAATAGAACATTGCAGTAGTCCAATCTAGAAGAGATAAATGAATGGATCAGGGTCTCAGCATCAGCCATAGACAGGATGGGACGAATCTTCGCTATATTTCACAGGTGGAAGAAAGCAGTCCTAGTAATATTTCTAATGTGGAGGCCAAAGGACAACGAAGGATCAAAAATTACCCCAAGGTTCCTCACTTTGTCAGTGTGATGTATGACACATGAGCCAAGGCTGAGCATTAACTGGTCAAATTGATGCCGATGTCTCACTGGACCAAGAACCATCATTTCAGTCTTATCAGAGTTTAAAAGTAGGAAGTTTCTAGACATCCAGCTTCTCAATGCTGCAAGGCAATCTTCTAAGGATTTTATGTGAACGAGATTACCAGCAGTTATTGGCATGTATAACTGTGTATCATCTGCATAGCAGTGAAAGGTAATCCCAAAACGCCGCAATATGTGCCCAAGGGGTGCTATATAAAGGGAGAAAAGCAGGGGGCCTAAGACAGACCCCTGTGGAACCCCAAATTTCATGTCACTAAGGTTAGAGGTAGTGTTACTGTACAAAACACAGTGAGAACGACTGGTCAAGTATTACGTCAGCCATGCAAGGGCACTCCCAGTAATCCCAAAATGATTTTCCAGCCTATCAAGTAGAATATGATGATCCACTGTATCAAATGCCTCTTGAAGTTGAAAATGTCACACAGGCCCTGTCACACCTTGACGATTTAGCCAGTGTATGCCAACCATATTAAAAAATGCTGGCATAAGTCAAATAAGTTAAGGGTAAGTTATTTATAAGTTAAGAGCAAGTTGAAGCTTGTTGAAACACGCTGAAGCTCACTGATGCATGTCCTAATAAGCTGAGTTCCTCAAAGTTTTGGGCATGCTGAAAACTTTCAACGTATGCTAGCGTGTTTCTCATACATCCTACAAATGCAGACATAAGTTGTAGGTAAGTTACGTGATTGTTGGCACACGTTTCTTGGAATTTACTCATAAGGCTAAATCTGTCCATTAATGCTAGCCACTGATTGGCTGAAAGCTGCAGTCCTCATGCAGATTCGTTCACACATGGAGTAAATCTGACTTGTTCATTTCAGTTCAATTCACCATCACAGAGGGACATGAATCCACATAAACTTCTGATTTTTGAAAATGACGTCTGGAAATACTTTAATTCGTGGCTGAAAATGCAATGTTTTAAAGCAAGTCCCTCAGTGGTTTTTCTGCTCCAGGTGCGTTTCTCAGAGGATGCTGGTGTCGCGCTCTGAACACACAGAAGCACTGTGATGAAGCACTGGCCAATTTTCTTAAATCCTCCAAACCGTGACTATCCAGGGTTGGGACCAGGAAGCAGAGTTGTAGTCTTACACACCTCTCTGCAGCTTCTCTCCCCCTGCCATCCCCTCATTACCCCATCCCCGTAGAGACGGTGCCTGCTCCCAGACTACCAATAACCAGCAAAAATCTATTTAAGCATAAAAATTCAAAAAGAAAAAATAATATAGCACCTTCAACTGCACCACAGACTAAAACAGTTAAATGTGGTCTATTAAACATTAGGTCTCTCTCTTCTATGTCCCTGTTAGTAAATGATATAATAATTGATCAACATATTGATTTATTCTGCCTTACAGAAACCTGGTTACAGCAGGATGAATATGTTAGTTTAAATGAGTCAACACCCCCGAGTCACACTAACTGTCAGAATGCTCGTAGCACGGGCCGAGGCGGAGGATTAGCAGCAATCTTCCACTCCAGCTTATTAATTAATCAAAAACCCAGACAGAGCTTTAATTCATTTGAAAGCTTGACTCTTAGTCTTGTCCATCCAAATTGGAAGTCCCAAAAACCAGTTTTATTTGTTATTATCTATCGTCCACCTGGTCGTTACTGTGAGTTTCTCTGTGAATTTTCAGAACTTTTGTCTGACTTAGTGCTTAGCTCAGATAAGATAATTATAGTGGGCGATTTTAACATCCACACAGATGCTGAGAATGACAGCCTCAACACTGCATTTAATCTATTATTAGACTCAATTGGCTTTGCTCAAAATGTAAATGAGTCCACCCACCACTTTAATCATATCTTAGATCTTGTTCTGACTTATGGTATGGAAATTGAAGACATAACAGTATTCCCTGAAAACTCCCTTCTGTCTGATCATTTCTTAATAACATTTACATTTACTCTGATGGACTACCCAGCAGTGGGGAATAAGTTTCATTACACTAGAAGTCTTTCAGAAAGCACTGTAACTAGGTTTAAGGATATGATTCCTTCTTTATGTTCTCTAATGCCATATACCAACACAGTGCAGAGTAGCTACCTAAACTCTGTAAGTGAGATAGAGTATCTTGTCAGTAGTTTTACATCCTCATTGAAGACAACTTTGGATGCTGTAGCTCCTCTGAAAAAGATATAACTCACAAACTCGCAGCTTAAAGCAGATAACCTGTAAGTTGGAGAGGAAATGGCGTCTCACTAATTTAGAAGATCTTCACTTAGCCTGGAAAAAGAGTCTGTTGCTCTATAAAAAAAGCCCTCCGTAAAGCTAGGACATCTTACTACTCATCACTAATTGAAGAAAATAAGAACAACCCCAGGTTTCTTTTCAGCACTGTAGCCAGGCTGACAAAGAGTCAGAGCTCTATTGAGCCGAGTATTCCTTTAACTTTAACTAGTAATGACTTCATGACTTTCTTTGCTAATAAAATTTTAACTATTAGAGAAAAAATTACTCATAACCATCCCAAGGACGTATCGTTATCTTTGGCTGCTTTCAATGATGCCGGTATTTGGTTAGAATCTTTCTCTCCGATTGTTTTGTCTGAGTTATTTTCATTAGTTACTTCATCCAAACCATCAACGTGTCTATTAGACCCCATTCCTACCAGGCTGCTCAAGGAAGCCCTACCATTATTTAATGCTTTGATCTTAAATATGATCAATCTATCTTTATTAGTTGGCTATGTACCACAGGCTTTTAAGGTGGCAGTAATTAAACCATTACTTAAAAAGCCATCACTTGACCCAGCTATCTTAGCTAATTATAGGCCAATCTCCAACCTTCCTTTTCTCTCAAAAATTCTTGAAAGGGTAGTTGTAAAACAGCTAACTGATCATCTGCAGAGGAATGGTCTATTTGAAGAGTTTCAGTCAGGTTTTAGAATTCATCATAGTACAGAAACAGCATTAGTGAAGGTTACAAATGATCTTCTTATGGCCTCAGACAGTGGACTCATCTCTGTGCTTGTTCTGTTAGACCTCAGTGCTGCTTTTGATACTGTTGACCATAAAATTTATTACAGAGATTAGAGCATGCCATAGGTATTAAAGGCACTGCACTGCGGTGGTTTGAATCATATTTATCTAATATCAATCAATCAATCAATCAATTTTTTTATATAGCGCCAAATCACAACAAACAGTTGCCCCAAGGCGCTTTATATTGTAAGGCAAGGCCATACAATAATTATGTAAAACCCCAACGGTCAAAACGACCCCCTGTGAGCAAGCACTTGGCTACAGTGGGAAGGAAAAACTCCCTTTTAACAGGAAGAAACCTCCAGCAGAACCAGGCTCAGGGAGGGGCAGTCTTCTGCTGGGACTGGTTGGGGCTGAGGGAGAGAACCAGGAAAAAGACATGCTCGCACAGCCTCGTAGATATTATTTTCGTCACCATGAGCCGGTTTTCTACCACGTAACAACTTGCAAGCAACGTTTAGATCTCTCAAGTAACAATTCTTAACTTTTTAACATCTTCATAAGTGAAACTAAGCATAAAATCCCAAACCGGACCAGCACCGACAAACTAATTTCTGTACCACTTACAACAACAACGTCAACCAAAAGGGCTGTAATAGATTACAATTTGTTCATGTAAATGGGGAATCTTCTTCACAGACTAAGGTTAATTATGGAGTTCCACAAGGTTCTGTGCTAGGACCAATTTTATTCACTTTATACATGCTTCCCTTAGGCAGTATTATTAGACGGCATTGCTTAAATTTTCATTGTTACGCAGATGATACCCAGCTTTATCTATCCATGAAGCCAGAGGACACACACCAATTAGCTAAACTGCAGGATTGTCTTACAGACATAAAGACATGGATGACCTCTAATTTCCTGCTTTTAAACTCAGATAAAACTGAAGTTATTGTACTTGGCCCCACAAATCTTAGAAACATGGTGTCTAACCAGATCCTTACTCTGGATGGCATTACCCTGACCTCTAGTAATACTGTGAGAAATCTTGGAGTCATTTTTGATCAGGATATGTCATTCAAAGCGCATATTAAACAAATATGTAGGACTGCTTTTTTGCATTTACGCAATATCTCTAAAATTAGAAAGGTCTTGTCTCAGAGTGATGCTGAAAAACTAATTCATGCATTTATTTCCTCTAGGCTGGACTATTGTAATTCATTATTATCAGGTTGTCCTAAAAGTTCCCTGAAAAGCCTTCAGTTAATTCAAAATGCTGCAGCTAGAGTACTGACGGGGACTAGAAGGAGAGAGCATATCTCACCCATATTGGCCTCTCTTCATTGGCTTCCTGTTAATTCTAGAATAGAATTTAAAATTCTTCTTCTTACTTATAAGTTTTTGAATAATCAGGTCCCATTTTATCTTAGGGACCTCATAGTACCATATTACCCCAATAGAGCGCTTCACTCTCAGACTGCAGGCTTACTTGTAGTTCCTAGGGTTCCTAGGGCAACTGTTTGTTGTGATTTGACGCTATATAAATAAAATTGATTTGATTTGATTTAAACTTTTAAAGCGTCATCACTGTGGTGTGATCATCAGACGGCCTGATCGATCAGAGTGGTCACACCTGATTAATGCGCTGTTTAAACATTTAAAGTGCCGTTGCTGTTGGTGATCTCCACACCGACAGAGCACACAGCACTTCAATCAGATCACACCTGATCGCAGTCAACTGGCCCTTTAAAAGTTTAAATCATCACAGCGTTTCATTATTCAGGTCTATGATGACCTGATCAGGTCTGATCAGCGGACCTGAAAGCAGCCACTCGGCACTTTAAAAGTTTAAAGAGTCGCAGTGTTTAGCACAGCCAGTCCACTCATCAGCATTCTGTACACAATGAAAATGGTCCACCAAGATAAAAAATGACAATAAAAAAATAAAATAATGTCAAAATGCTCTGTTTCTGACGGCACCACTCCGTGCAGTACCGACCTGAACCACTGGGTGGAAACAGGACTGTCGTGTTATCAGCTCTTTAATTTGGGATTTTTGTACTTTGTTGTTGTGTACTTTTTATTATTGCCATTTGTTTTTTATGATTGGAGTTTAGTTTATTTAGTGCTTTGATTCCCCCAAAAAATTACAAAAATAGTTATATTATTAATGATTATTATAATAACAAATGTGTAATTTTGTTGCAGTAAGTCACAGAACATCCAAAAAAATGTCTTAAAAGATTCTATCCAAAATGCTTTAAATGTTTATGTTTACTATGTAGACCTGTAGACCTCTGTCCCATCTTGTGTGTGGTCTCGTGCCACCTGTCTGTTGGACTGATGTCCTGGTCCTGAACCATGTCCACACACCATGTCTGAGTGGTTTGGAACCTGCAGACCTGCTCTTTGGCTCTGCAGACTGACACTCCAGCGCTCCGACCCCTCCCTGGTCCCACCTGGTCTTGGGGCTCCACTCGCTGCCTCAGAGCTCCTCGTGCCTTCTGTTCTGAGCTCGCCAGCTCTCTCTGTCCCTGATCAGCTACTCAGCTTCCTACTCTCACAGACGCCGACGGCTGAAGCTGAGCTGAGTTAGCACTTGGATCGAACACTTTTTAATAATTAAAATGAAGAAGAACCTGAACACACAAGTCTCACATAAACTCACCAATCTGAAAAAGAGAGCGTCTGGGAGCAGACTTTTGGGGAAACCGGAGCACTCGACACTGACTGGAGATGAAGTGGTTTTGATTAACTGCAACAAAAAGCTATGTGGAGAAGTTTTGTGGTGAAGAATCGGCTGTGCACAGACTGTGTGTGTGTGTGTGTGCGTGTGTGTGCGCGCGTGCGTGCATGGATTCAGCTGGATGAACACGTGGGAATGTTGTGTTCCGGCTCTGTGAACTGGGCTCTGAGGTTGGGGTGGACAATATCACCAAAAATGAGTATTTTTCATTTTTTGGACACTAACAGTGTAATTTTGTGGTCTAAGTAGTTTTGCACTATATGACCCCTTTTTAACTACATTTTTTCTTTTTTCTTTTTTCTTTTTTTTTTGTCTGAGCTGAAGTTTAATCTGGACTCTTTTCATCTTCAAATGTGTTCTTCTTCAAAGTTAAAATCTGGGTTAAACATAATGAATCAGATTTTTACAGTTTTATGTTTATGTTTAAAAGGTCTGTGTTAATTAAATAATTATGAGGACTTGTTAGGCGTCAGCAGAGCAAACAGTCTGCTGAGTTTCATCATTTCTGAGACTTACGAGGTCTGTCAATAAAGTATAGGTCCTTTTTATTTAACTATATGGATTTCATTCATATGTTTTTACGTCAGACATGCTTGAACTGCAGCGTCAGCTCACAGCCGCCGCGACGCTCCGCCACAGGAAAAACACCTCTGTTGGAAGCCTTAAGGACAAGTTGGAACATGTCCAGCTGTTAAACAATTTCTCATATACTCACTCCACTGAAAGCCATCAAAAGCCGCCTGGATTTTACAAATCGTGTTATCAACACGGAGGTGTTTTTCCTGTGCCGCCGCACCGCGCCGGCTGCATCCCGACGCATGGACCCGTACGCATGTCTTTCATTAAAAAAAGCTCCTTTAACAGTGGAATATCCGGATAAAATGCTGAAACTGACTTCTTCTGAAACTTCTCTGTTCTCTCACGACGTCCTGGATCAATAGAGCCTGAAATGTGAAGGTTTTCAGCTTGAAACAGGCTGACGACGGCACCTGAGAGTGCTGCACGACGTCTCGCTCCGTGGGAAGTCCTTAATCAATCAATCAATCAATTTTTTTATATAGCGCCAAATCACAACAAACAGTTGCCCCAAGGCGCTTTATATTGTAAGGCAAGGCCATACAATAATTATGTAAAACCCCAACGGTCAAAACGACCCCCTGTGAGCAAGCACTTGGCTACAGTGGGAAGGAAATCTCCCTTTTAACAGGAAGAAACCTCCAGCAGAACCAGGCTCAGGGAGGGGCAGTCTTCTGCTGGGACTGGTTGGGGCTGAGGGAGAGAACCAGGAAAAAGACATGCTGTGGAGGGGAGCAGAGATCGATCACTAATGATTAAATGCAGAGTGGTGCATACAGAGCAAAAAGAGAAAGAAACACTCAGTGCATCATGGGAACCCCCCAGCAGTCTACGTCTATAGCAGCATAACTAAGGGATGGTTCAGGGTCACCTGATCCAGCCCTAACTATAAGCTTTAGCAAAAAGGAAAGTTTTGTCTCCCTGATCTGAATTGGGAGCTGGTTCCACAGGAGAGGAGCCTGAAAGCTGAAGGCTCTGCCTCCCATTCTACTCTTACAAACCCTAGGAACTACAAGTAAGCCTGCAGTCTGAGAGCGAAGCGCTCTATTGGGGTGATATGGTACTATGAGGTCCCTAAGATAAGAAGGGACCTGATTATTCAAAACCTTATAAGTAAGAAGAAGAATTTTAAATTCTATTGTAGAATGAACAGGAAGCCAATGAAGAGAGGCCAATATGGGTGAGATATGCTCTCTCCTTCTAGTCCCCGTCAGTACTCTAGCTGCAGCATTTTGAATTAACTGAAGGCTTTTTAGGGAACTTTTAGGACAACCTGATAATAATGAATTACAATAGTCCAGCCTAGAGGAAATAAATGCATGAATTAGTTTTTCAGCATCACTCTGAGACAAGACCTTTCTGATTTTAGAGATATTGCATAAATGCAAAAAAGCAGTCCTACATATTTGTTTAATATGCGCTTTGAATGACATATCCTTTAGGATATGTCATTCAAGGATATGTCAAACAATGTCGGACTCTGTAGTTTTCTCTGGGCCCCTCCCCAATCGGACCGGGAGTGACATGTTTAGCCGCATGTTCTCCTTGAATTGCTGTCTGTCTGAGTGGTGTCCAAAAAATGAGGTGGGCTTCATAGATAATTGGCAAAGCTTCTGGGGAAAACCTGGTCTTGTTAGGAGAGACGGCATCCATCCCACTTTGGATGGAGCAGCTCTCATTTCTAGAAATCTGGCCAATTTTCTTAAATCCTCCAAACCGTGACTATCCAGGGTTGGGACCAGGAAGCAGAGTTGTAGTCTTACACACCTCTCTGCAGCTTCTCTCCCCCTGCCATCCCCTCATTACCCCATCCCCGTAGAGACGGTGCCTGCTCCCAGACCACCAACAACCAGCAAAAATCTATTTAAGCATAAAAATTCAAAAAGAAAAAATAATATAGCACCTTCAACTGCACCACAGACTAAAACAGTTAAATGTGGTCTATTAAACATTAGGTCTCTCTCTTCTAAGTCCCTGTTGGTAAATGATATAATAATTGATCAACATATTGATTTATTCTGCCTTACAGAAACCTGGTTACAGCAGGATGAATATGTTAGTTTAAATGAGTCAACACCCCCGAGTCACACTAACTGTCAGAATGCTCGTAGCACGGGCCGGGGCGGAGGATTAGCAGCAATCTTCCATTCCAGCTTATTAATTAATCAAAAACCCAGACAGAGCTTTAATTCATTTGAAAGCTTGACTCTTAGTCTTGTCCATCCAAATTGGAAGTCCCCAAAACCAGTTTTATTTGTTATTATCTATCATCCACCTGGTCGTTACTGTGAGTTTCTCTGTGAATTTTCAGACCTTTTGTCTGACTTAGTGCTTAGCTCAGATAAGATAATTATAGTGGGCGATTTTAACATCCACACAGATGCTGAGAATGACAGCCTCAACACTGCATTTAATCTATTATTAGACTCAATTGGCTTTGCTCAAAATGTAAATGAGTCCACCCACCACTTTAATCATATCTTAGATCTTGTTCTGACTTATGGTATGGAAATAGAAGACTTAACAGTATTCCCTGAAAACTCCCTTCTGTCTGATCATTTCTTAATAACATTTACATTTACTCTGATGGACTACCCAGCAGTGGGGAATAAGTTTCATTACACTAGGAGTCTTTCAGAAAGCGCTGTAACTAGGTTTAAGGATATGATTCCTTCTTTATGTTCTCTAATGCCATATACCAACACAGTGCAGAGTAGCTACCTAAACTTTGTAAGTGAGATAGAGTATCTCGTCAATAGTTTTACATCCTCATTGAAGACAACTTTGGATGCTGTAGCTCCTCTGAAAAAGAGAGCTTTAAATCAGAAGTGCCTGACTCCGTGGTATAACTCACAAACTCGTAGCTTAAAGCAGATAACCCGTAAGTTGGAGAGGAAATGGCGTCTCACTAATTTAGAAGATCTTCACTTAGCCTGGAAAAAGAGTCTGTTGCTCTATAAAAAAGCCCTCCGTAAAGCTAGGACATCTTACTACTCATCACTAATTGAAGAAAATAAGAACAACCCCAGGTTTCTTTTCAGCACTGTAGCCAGGCTGACAAAGAGTCAGCGCTCTATTGAGCTGAGTATTCCATTAACTTTAACTAGTAATGACTTCATGACTTTCTTTGCTAACAACATTTTAACTATTAGAGAAAAAATTACTCATAACCATCCCAAAGATGTATCGTTATCTTTGGCTGCTTTCAGTGATGCCGGTATTTGGTTAGACTCTTTCTCTCCGATTGTTCTGTCTGAGTTATTTTCATTAGTTACTTCATCCAAACCATCAACATGTTTATTAGACCCCATTCCTACCAGGCTGCTCAAGGAAGCCCTACCATTGTTTAATGCTTCGATCTTAAATATGATCAATCTATCTTTGTTAGTTGGCTATGTACCACAGGCTTTTAAGGTGGCAGTAATTAAACCATTACTTAAAAAGTCATCTTAGCTAATTATAGGCCAATCTCCAACCTTCCTTTTCTCTCAAAAATTCTTGAAAGGGTAGTTGTAAAACAGCTAACTGATCATCTGCAGAGGAATGGTCTATTTGAAGAGTTTCAGTCAGGTTTTAGAATTCATCATAGTACAGAAACAGCATTAGTGAAGGTTACAAATGATCTTCTTATGGCCTCGGACAGTGGACTCATCTCTGTGCTTGTTCTGTTAGACCTCAGTGCTGCTTTTGATACTGTTGACCATAAAATTTTATTACAGAGATTAGAACATGCCATAGGTATTAAAGGCACTGCGCTGCGGTGGTTTGAATCATATTTGTCTAATAGATTACAATTTGTTCATGTAAATGGGGAATCTTCTTCACAGACTAAAGTTAATTATGGAGTTCCACAAGGTTCTGTGCTAGGACCAATTTTATTCACTTTATACATGCTTCCCTTAGGCAGTATTATTAGACGGTATTGTTTAAATTTTCATTGTTACGCAGATGATACCCAGCTTTATCTATCCATGAAGCCAGAGGACACACACCAATTAGCTAAACTGCAGGATTGTCTTACAGACATAAAGACATGGATGACCTCTAATTTCCTGCTTTTAAACTCAGATAAAACTGAAGTTATTGTACTTGGCCCCACAAATCTTAGAAACATGGTGTCTAATCAGATCCTTACTCTGGATGGCATTACCCTGACCTCTAGTAATACTGTGAGAAATCTTGGAGTCATTTTTGATCGAAGCATTAAATAATGGTAGGGCTTCCTTGAGCAGCCTGGTAGGAATGGGGTCTAATAAACATGTTGATGGTTTGGATGAAGTAACTAATGAAAATAACTCAGACAGAACAATCTGAGAGAAAGAGTCTAACCAAATACCGGCATCACTGAAAGCAGCCAAAGATAACGATACGTCTTTGGGATGGTTATGAGTAATTTTTTCTCTAATAGTTCAAATGTTGTTAGCAAAGAAAGTCATGAAGTCATTACTAGTTAAAGTTAATGGAATACTCAGCTCAATAGAGCTCTGACTCTTTGTCAGCCTGGCTACAGTGCTGAAAAGAAACCTGGGGTTGTTCTTATTTTCTTCAATTAGTGATGAGTAGAAAGATGTCCTAGCTTTACGGAGGGCTTTTTTATAGAGCAACAGACTCTTTTTCCAGGCTAAGTGAAGATCTTCTAAATTAGTGAGACGCCATTTCCTCTCCAACTTACGGGTTATCTGCTTTAAGCTACGAGTTTGTGAGTTATACCACGGAGTCAGGCACTTCTGATTTAAAGCTCTCTTTTTCAGAGGAGCTACAGCATCCAAAGTTGTCTTCAATGAGGATGTAAAACTATTGACGAGATACTCTATCTCATTTACAGAGTTTAGGTAGCTACTCTGCACTGTGTTGGTATATGGCATTAGAGAACATAAAGAAGGAATCATATCCTTAAACCTAGTTACAGCGCTTTCTGAAAGACTTCTAGTGTAATGAAACTTATTCCCCACTGCTGGGTAGTCCATCAGAGTAAATGTAAATGTTATTAAGAAATGATCAGACAGAAGGGAGTTTTCAGGGAATACTGTTAAGTCTTCTATTTCCATACCATAAGTCAGAACAAGATCTAAGATATGATTAAAGTGGTGGGTGGACTCATTTACTTTTTGAGCAAAGCCAATAGAGTCTAATAATAGAATAAATGCAGTGTTGAGGCTGTCATTCTCAGCATCTGTGTGGATGTTAAAATCGCCCACTATAATTATCTTATCTGAGCTAAGCACTAAGTCAGACAAAAGGTCTGAAAATTCACAGAGAAACTCACAGTAATGACCAGGTGGATGATAGATAATAATAAATAAAACTGTTTTTTGGGACTTCCAATTTGGATGGACAAGACTAAGAGTCAAGCTTTCAAATGAATTAAAGCTCTGTCTGGGTTTTTGATTAATTAATAAGCTGGAATGGAAGATTGCTGCTAATCCTCCGCCTCGGCCCGTGCTACGAGCATTCTGACAGTTAGTGTGACTCGGAGGTGTTGACTCATTTAAACTAACATATTCATCCTGCTGTAACCAGGTTTCTGTAAGGCAGAATAAATCAACATGTTGATCAATTATTATATCATTTACCAACAGGGACTTAGAAGAGAGAGAACTAATGTTTAATAGACCACATTTAACTGTTTTAGTCTGTGGTGCAGTTGAAGGTGCTATATTATTTTTTCTTTTTGAATTTTTATGCTTAAATAGATTTTTGCTGGTTATTGGTGGTCTGGGAGCAGGCACCGTCTCTACGGGGATGGGGTAATGAGGGGCAGCGACAGAATCACCTCAAAATCTCTCATCAGCCGTTAAAATTTTCACTGAAAACCAGCTTAATTTTTTGAACCGTGTCCACTTCAATGTGTCTCACAGGTTTAGAAAAAATTTTGATCAAACAAAGCGCCAGTCTCTCAGCAACTTCTCAGACAAAGGAATTCCTACGAGGGGCTGGATGACTCCTCCGACAAGGAGTGCTCACAGGCGAATGACGTCACCGACAGGCGTGGAAAAACTCACGCATGCGCACGAGAGTTCAAGCATGTCTGACGTAAAAACATATGAATGAAATCCATATAGTTTTTGAAAAAAATAAAAAGGACCTATACTTTACGGACAGACCTCGTATGATGTGGTGTTATGAAAATGATTTTAATGACTTATACCCCTAAGAAAAGTATTTTAACACTCACTGAAACATGGGGGGGGCATGGCCGCACAGACCACCTCCACCTGCGTTTCTGATCACAGCCCTGCAGCGCTGCACTGTTAATCAGAGCTGCACTGAAATGTTTAGCGATCTCAAATTTTAATTTTAATATTTGCCATTAATTTAATGATTTCATCTGTTATTTTTCCTCTGCATAGTTTCTTAAATAATAACAGTTGTTCCAGCGTGTTCTCTGTGTTCTCACGGTGCCGATGGTATATTGTTGATATCAGTGTGCACTATCACTCTGGTGATGACACCAGAGTCCCGCCCACCCAGATCACGCAGACTCAGGGTGGGCGGGTGTGAAACGTGAAGTATGACACAAGTGTTATTGTGTCAGTTTTGGAGCAGCGTGTTCTATTTCAGGGAACCCGCGCGTGTTGACAGTTCATATTTCTGCGTGGTGGCAATCAACATAACATGTAAAAATGTGCGTCATGTCATGCTGATATGTTTCTGTCTCCATTCGGTCATCAGACACTAAAGGCTTTCTGTAAACTCATATTTCAAAGAGATTCATCTCTGTGATGAAATGTTATAATCTGAAAGCATTTGATCAAAGCCCTTCTTCATTTACATACCAGATGAGAGACTAATCGTGATGTAAACATTCTGCACAGTGACATTTGGGGAGAAAAATAGTAAATTTATCAATTAAGCAGACATAATTACTTGGCGAGAGTAATCCCTCCTCCCTCTATTGATTCAGTTTGACAGGTCCCTTCATCATGACAAATCCATGTTCTCGACTCCTCCAGGGGCCGATCCATCTCCCTCTCCAGCCTCTGAGCAAACCTCAGGCCTTAATGCTCATTTAAATGGAACACAAATCATTGCCTGAGACAAATGGCCTGTTCAGAGATAGTGTAGCATCAGCAGCACCAGCGCCTCTGCACCACCATGGATCCACAGTGGGTCTGCAACAGGGTCTACAGCCAGAAGAGAACACCTCATGAAAAATCAGGCAACAGGGTCTACAGCTGGAAGAGAACACCCCGTGAAAAATCAGGCAACAGGGTCTACAGCTGATAGAGAACACACCATGAAAAATCAGGCAACAGGGTCTACAGCTGGAAGAGAACACACCATGAAAAATCAGGCAACAGGGTCTACAGCTGATAGAGAACACCCCATGAAAACCCAGGCAGCAGGGCTTACAGCTGATAGAGAACACCCCATGAAAAATTAGGCAACAGGGTCTACAGCTGATAGAGAACACCCCATGAAAAATCAGGCAACAAGGTCTACAGCTGATAGAGAACACCCCATGAAAAATCAGGCAACAGGATCTACAGCTGATAAACACCCCATGAAAAATTAGGCAACAGGATCTACAGCTGATAGAGAACACCCCATGAAAAATCAGGCAACAGGGTCTACAGCTGATAAACACCCCATGAAAAATCAGGCAACAGGGTCTACAGCTGATAAACACCCCATGAAAAATTACGCAACAGGGTCTACAGCTGATAGAGAACACCCCATGAAAAATCAGGCAACAGGGTCTACAGCTGATAGAGAACACCCCATGAAAAATCAGGCAACAGGGTCTACAGCTGATAGAGAACACCCCATGAAAAATCAGGCAACAGGTTCTACAGCTGATAGAGAACACCCCATGAAAAATCAGGCAACAGGGTCTACAGCTGATAGAGAACACCCCATGAAAAATCAGGCAACAGGGTCTACAGCTGATAGAGAACACCCCATGAAAAATCAGGCAACAGGTTCTACAGCTGATAAACACCCCATGAAAAATCAGGCAACAAGGTCTACAGCTGATAAACACCCCATGAAAAATCAGGCAACAAGGTCTACAGCTGATAGAGAACACCCCATGAAAAATTAGGCAACAGGTTCTACAGCTGATAGAAAACACCCCATGAAAAATCAGGCAACAGGGTCTATAGCTGATAAACACCCCATGAAAAATTATGCAACAGGGTCTACAGCTGATAGAGAACACCCCATGAAAAATCAGGCAACAAGGTCTACAGCTGATAGAGAACACCCCATGAAAAATTAGGCAACAGGTTCTACAGCTGATAGAAAACACCCCATGAAAAATCAGGCAACAGGGTCTATAGCTGATAGAGAACACCCCATGAAAAATCAGGCAACAGGATCTACAGCCAGAAGAGAACACCCCATGAAAAATCAGGCAACAGGTTCTACAGCTGATAGAAAACACCCCATGAAAAATCAGGCAACAGGGTCTATAGCTGATAGAGAACACCCCATGAAAAATCAGGCAACAGGATCTACAGCCAGAAGAGAACACCCCATGAAAAATCAGGCAACAGGATCTACAGCCAGAAGAGAACACCCCATGAAAAATCAGGCAACAGGATCTACAGCTGGAAGAGAACATCCCATAAAAAATCAGGCAACAGGGTCTACAGGTGGAAGAGAACAGTCCATGAAAAATCAGGCAACAGAGTCTACAGCTGGAAGAAAGCACCCCATGAAAAATCAGGCAACAGGAACACATCTGAAAACTTCTGTGTATCTTACTTGCTATGAGTCACATTCACATGCAAAGGATGCAGGAG
Organism: Thalassophryne amazonica; assembly: GCF_902500255.1. Taxonomy (NCBI): domain Eukaryota; kingdom Metazoa; phylum Chordata; class Actinopteri; order Batrachoidiformes; family Batrachoididae; genus Thalassophryne; species Thalassophryne amazonica. The sequence goes on from NC_047122.1 coordinate 1,051,459, forward strand.
AAACATTCAGCTTCATTTTCCAACATGTACTACGTGTTCAATGGCAGCTCCAATGCCCAACCCAACTAAATAACAATATATACAGGATGATGTTATGTTGCCCAAATGTCAGTGACATTTATTGTCTGGACTTGGCTGGAAAACACCAGTTTCACTTCATACACATGAATGTAGCTCCACAGATCATATTGCGACGCCCGATGTAATTGTATGTTCAGTGTATATGTCAGACAAAAGCAGTGATTGGTCGGCATTTTGGGTGAACCACTGTTTCAGGGGCAGTACTTACTGAAATTAACTGGGCAAAAATAATTGTTGGTGAAGCAGTGTAGCAGCATGCTCTCACCTGGGGCAAAGGTGGCACAGTTTCACACACTGTAATAGTAAGTAGCTGATTTAAGGCATGCTGGAATAGACTCCACCCCCTCCATTGACCTTTAGCTGGAGTAAAATCAAATCAAATCAATTTTATTTATATAGCGCCAAATCACAACAAACAGTTGCCCCAAGGCGCTTTATATTGTAAGGCAAGGCCATACAATAATTATGTAAAACCCCAACGGTCAAAACGACCCCCTGTGAGCAAGCACTTGGCTACAGTGGGAAGGAAAAACTCCCTTTTAACAGGAAGAAACCTCCAGCAGAACCAGGCTCAGGGAGGGGCAGTCTTCTGCTGGGACTGGTTGGGGCTGAGGGAGAGAACCAGGAAAAAGACATGCTGTGGAGGGGAGCAGAGATCGATCACTAATGATTAAATGCAGAGTGGTGCATACAGAGCAAAAAGAGAAAGAAACAGTGCATCATGGGAACCCCCCAGCAGTCTACGTCTATAGCAGCATAACTAAGGGATGGTTCAGGGTCAGCCAATTGAGCCAATTGAGTCTAATAATAGATTAAATGCAGTGTTGAGGCTGTCATTCTCAGCATCTGTGTGGATGTTAAAATCGCCCACTATAATTATCTTATCTGAGCTAAGCACTAAGTCAGACAAAAGTTCTGAAAATTCACAGAGAAACTCACAGTAACGACCAGGTGGACGATAGATAACAACAAATAAAACTGGTTTTTGGGACTTCCAATTTGGATGGACAAGACTAAGAGTCAAGCTTTCAAATGAATTAAAGCTCTGTCTGGGTTTTTGATTAATTAATAAGCTGGAATGGAAGATTGCTGCTAATCCTCCACCCCGGCCCGTGCTACGAGCATTCTGACAGTTAGTGTGACTCGGGGGTGTTGACTCATTTAAACTAACATATTCATCCTGCTGTAACCAGGTTTCTGTAAGGCAGAATAAATCAATATGTTGATCAATTATTATATCATTTACTAACAGGGACTTAGAAGAGAGAGAACTAATGTTTAATAGACCACATTTAACTGTTTTAGTCTGTGGTGCAGTTGAAGGTGCTATATTCTTTTTATTTTTTTTTATTTTTATGCTTAAATAGATTTTTGCTGGTTATTGGTGGTCTGGGAGCAGGCAGGTATAGAAGTATATACTTATATATACTTAGTATACTATACCCGCTTATCTGGGAGTAAGCGGGTATAGAAACTGGATGGACCATTTAAGACCTGGAGTTAATAATAATGACCACATTTACATGTGTAATTGCTGTGATGTTTGTTTTGGGGGTTTTTCTTTGGGGGAGTGAAGTACCGTGGTTCACCTATAGTCTTAGAAGCAGTGTTGCTAAAGTAACTTTGAAAAGTTACTTCATTAGTTACTTTATACAGTTACTTCATTAGCAGCTGCGGACAACTTGTCCATAACTTTTCAAAGTTACTTTGACAACACGGCTTAGAAGCACCTCCTCTACATGGGATGTTAGCAAAAACAACTGAGGATGTCTGTCCCATTACTTGAGCATAGCGTTGGTGTTTTTGAAGAACCCCTCGGCGATGTCACAGCATGTATGACAATGTTTTCTGACAATGTTTCTTTACGGAAACACCAGGGATCACCAAAGTATGTCAAAAATCAGAGCCAAAAATATACATTTTTAACGTCTTGAAAATCCTGCCAAACCATCAATGGATAAGCAACTGGCCCACTGATATGTAGACCTGGGTTCAAATCCTCCTGCTACATGTGTGTCTCCTTGGACAAGTCAATTAATGAAAAGTGGATAGTGGCCTTGTCTGGGGAGTAACCTGCAATGGATTGGTGTCCTGTCCTTAGGGGAGTCATGGACTTGTCCACTTAACACAGCACAAACTAGAAGCACTACTTGAAAATCCTGCAACAGCTAAAACAAGACTATGGCACAATAACAGAATGTCCAGGTTGATCAGGAACCCTCTCAGACCCTCTAAGGTTTTCTCTAAGTGCAGACAATGTTTCAAACCATGACCTTATATGAATCATGAAAACAGAACTTTACATTCATTCATTCATATTCTGTACTGGCTTACTCCAGCTAAGCATCACGAGGGGGGTCTACCCTGGACAGGACACCAGTGCTTTACACCATAAATAGACAGATAGATAGATAGATCAATAAGAATACAAGAAATGTTCATGTAACATAATAATAATAATAATAATAATAATAATAATAATAATAATAATAATAATAATAATAATAATAATGTGGTCTTGATTGTAATTTGTCTGGACTTATTTTCGTGATGGTCTAAAACTTCAGACTGAACAGTTGGTTACAAACGGTGACACCTGCACGTCTGCGGTGCTGCTTGTTCCTTATTGATGATCACAGGTGGAGTTCATATCGTTTTCACTTACGACACCACTGGATCTCATTGAGTAAAAGTGCAGGAAGAGTCTGGATAACTAAGATACTAAATCACATCAACGCCACACAACTGTGCTGTTTTCTCAATTAACCAAGTTGTATACACAGCCACTCCAGAGGCCATAAAAGACAAGTGCCCCTCGTAGAGCCGTCGAATGGAGCGCTCCCATCAGATCAAAGCTCTCTGTTCCTCTAAACACACTTCACCATGGCTTCATTTTGATCCTCGCTGCCATTAAAATGAATAAATGTGGGATATAATCCATAGTTAGGATCTAAAGGCAGCTGCAGCACTCATTTTTCAGACAAGATAAGACTTCCAATTGGTTTTAAGGCCCCAAACGGCACATAAAGTCTGTACCCGGAGGACGCATCGCCACAATCACTGCCGCGGCTTTAACAGGAAATATCACGTCTGATTGGATGTGCTTTGTGACGAAAGAGCGATGCAATATCCAAATCATCCAAATTATGAAAAGACAATCATTCCCCTCACAACTCACTGTGGCAGGAATGCTGATGTTAAACCAGCAGGTTCTCAGGTGACGGGTTCAACTGGCTTTACCGCCAAGTGTGACATCAGCACACTGTCCTAAACAGCAATTTGTTAAAAAGCAGCTGTGTTAACAGTGAGGGAGCAGAGGAGGAGCACGGGAGTGCCGAGGAGTCAATAACTCCTAGCTGACTGCTCACCACTGATGTGGTTTGGCGTGATGGTAACGTGGTTTTTACTTCCTGACAGCAAAAACTGTGCACAACTCTGCATTAATCACAGACATTTATAGATATTTTTAATTTAACCTTTACTTAACCAGGTTAGTACCACTGAGATCGAGATCTCTTTTGCAAGGGAGACCTGGACAGTTATAGTTTCCAATGTGGGAGGAAGCCGGAACACCTGAAGGAAACCACGAAAATATGGGGAGAACATGCAAACTCCACACAGAAAGACCACAGGTGGGAATCAACCCAATGACCTTCTTGTGAGGCAACAGTGCTAACCAGTATAAGCCATCGTGCTGCCATTTGTTCATGCTATTGATGCTGAAAGCTGGTGGACTGTTCATCATCATTATCTTTGGAATTCAGTGATTCAGGGCCAATTTCAATTTATTATTCATTAGAAATAAAGACACAGGTCAAAACAGATGTGTTATATAACCAGTGTTGCCACAGTTACTTTGAAAAAGTAATCCAATTACTGATTACTGATTACTCCTTGAAAAATTACTGATTACTGAATTGTAAAAGTAACTAAGTTAGATTACTAGTTACTTGTTTAGTTACTTTCCCCAGCTGCTGACAACCCTCTGCCACGTCAACATGACAATGATACCTGTTTTGCCAAAACTCACTTTATAGTCACCCTTTCTTGACTTCAATGAAAATAAATACTTGTTTTATAAAAAGTAAAATAAAGACCTCTTTCTTGACCTCATATTTAACTGTTGACAGCACTGTAACAGTAAAACTTGCAATTTCGAACCTACATTGTTTATAAATGTAACTATTAAATTCTAACATTTTTCTAACATTTAAATTGTCTCTAAACATTTTACTTGTCGAAATTATTATTATTTTAAGTAGTATTAGTAGTTGTAGTAAAAAACGGCTTCAAAACTGGACCTTTAATCTAGGGGTGTTGTGGGGGGCACATCCCTCCCCCACGCCCCCATTCCATCTGGATTCGCCCCTGCTTTGGCGTTTGAGCACAAAGAATGGATAACATTTATTTATGCAGAAAACAGGACCAGATTTACAGGTAAGAACGTTTTATTGCGTTTTCACATCATGTGGTCCTCAGAAAGAGAGTTTAGGTGCATTTGAGTGGAAAATAGTAAATAAAGGAGGAAAAAAGTATAAAAATGTCTTTGTAAAGCTCAGTGCAGGTGTGCTGATCACCACGCTTTAAGAGGTGAGGACGAGTCGAGCAGCTGCAAAAAACCGTGGATGAAAAGCTCACAGCTCACTTAAAGTGTGTAGTTCAGTCGAACCCCGACCTCCTGCCCACAGACCAAGTTTAATGCTGCTGTCGACCCACAATGAAAAATAATAGTAACGCACAGTGACATGGAGAAGTAACTTTAATCTGATTACTGATTTGGAAAGATTAACGCGTTAGATTACTCGTTACTAAAAAAAAGTGGTCAGATTGGCATCACTGTATATAACTCATTTACGTATAGAATGAAGCACATCTTCACTCTGCAGCTCTTTCACCTGAGAACAGTTCAGTAGTTTCCAGTTTTCCGCTTTTCATCCTTACATACACTGGGCTGCTGGAATCCAGCATCTGAAGCCTCTGACCCCATCTGTGCAGTCAGATCACGTCTGCAGGCCCTCAGAACCGACTTAAACGCTGCACAGATCCCCTGGTCTCAGCCGCTTTGATGTCATAGAATCGGCACTCGCTTCTCAGAGGCCAAATCCATGCTAAAACCTTTGGACTCGACAACACGAAACCAAGCAAATGATGGCGCGATGCGAGAAGCCTGTTTAACAACTAAAAAAGGTTTGTGTAATGAGATGGACTCCACAGAGGCATCAGAAAAAAAAAAACAAACACACCGACTGTGAAGTTAACGAAGCACCAGTGCTGGGCAAGTTACTTAAAAAAGTAATAAGTTACAGTTATTAGTTACTTTTCCACAAAAGTAACTGAGAAAGTATTTAGTTACTAGGAAAAGTAACTATTGCGTGACTTTTTATATTGTTTAAATATATCAATGAATTTGGACACCCCCCCCCCCCCAACCTTAATGGAACTTTAAATTCAACTGTATGTGTTGTGAAAGTGTAGTGAATGTTAAGGATTTTGTATATATGTTATCACTGTTAAACATTTGTACATTTGTCTTCTTTCCCATGAGAACGGTGTTGTGCTGTTTTGCACTTCACCCTGAGAATGTATGTGTTATTCAACCTTGTTTTAGCTTTGTCTTCTTTCTCATGAGAACGGAGATGTGCTGTTTTGCACCTGTCTTAATGCAATCCTGAGAATTCAATTTTGTTTTAGCACTCTGGGGTCAATCTGAGCTGGGAATGAAGGGCTGGATGTACTTATTATTATAATATAACTTTGTTTTCGCAGCCTCTAACGACTGGGAGTAAGAGAACGTTTTGACTATTGTGATGTGGTGTTTAGTGTGAAGGAGTGTGGAAGACAGGACACTTCAGGCAGATGCAGAACAGCTGCAACAGACGAACGAGATGTGCTGACCTGAAAGTGTTCTTCCTTACAGCTGCACTTATTGACGTATGCGTTTATGTTATGGGAAGAAACTTGTCTTGCGTCATCACCCCCACCCTTAGGACAAGTTTCTTGTTTATGTGATGAGGGCGTCTCTTAATAAAAAGAGCGGAAAAGCAGGCCAGACTTTAGTGTAGCCTTGGTGTACAGCCTGGCCGCACTCCGCGCGTAAAATTTGACTTTCTGTCTCACTGGTGTTTCTTGACTCTGTTTGTCTTGTTAAAGGTTTTAAAAATGTTCGGAGGAGAAAATACCCAACATTGACTGGGGGCTCGTCCGGGAGCTCAACAACACCGGAGGTGTCCGGCGGAGGTCGTCAAGTCCAGACGTAAATCCTTGGCCAACGTCCGATCGATCGATTGATTGTGTCTGCAATTGTCGACCACCGTTGGCATCGTCTGGTTGACGAGATTTTCCCGAAGAAGACAGACAGGAAGTCGAGTCAGTGAGCAAAATTTCTTTGTAAACAGTACTGAGTGAGTGGTGATCAGATCACATAAAACAGTTAAATTCCGCAAGCGATGATACAGAATCGTCTGTTAATGCAAAGCAGTTAAACTCTGTAAGGAGGGTGCGGACTCCTCTGTTTTAATACGCGTACCGATAGGGGATAAAAGTGATCACATAAAACAGTTAAACTCCGTAAGCGATGATACAGAATCGTCTGTTAATGAAACACAGTTAAACTCTGTAAGGAGGGCGGACTCCTCTACGGTTGCGAGGGACGCACGTAGTTGAATTCCGGAAGGAGGATACGGACTCCTCTGTTTTAATACGTAAAGGAAATCCCGGGTAGGAATATGTGCACTGTAAAAAAGCAGTTAAATCTGGCAGGGACGGCGGAGTCCCCTAATGCAGGACATTAGTTAAATTTCACGGGAGGGCGAGCTCCCCTGACATAAGAATACGCGTACGATTATTAGGAGTGTTTCTATGTGTAAATAGTGTTTTGTGTAAGTGTAAATAACTGTGTGAAAGTGTAATACTTTGGACAACGTTAGTGACAACCGTGCGTGTGGAAGCAGCAGGCAAGTGATTCCGCTTCCTACGGGGAGGTGAAAGGAATCAACCACACGACGGCAAATTGATTGTCACGTCCAAAGAAAGTGTGAAAACTTCAGATTTAGAACACCCTAGGTGTGCCCCCGTCTGAAGTCCACATTATAACAAGGGATAATAAAAATGGGGGGTAAGACGTCTATAAATAAGGAAAATTTATCAACTGACGACTGGAAAGTTATGGAGGCAAAAAATCCAAAAGCAACAAAGAAATTGGAGACCTGGATAAATAAACATGACTTTGACGGACGACTGAACCTGATCAGTATACAGAAGCTAAAGAAGGAGTTAGAACAGCAACATAAAGGTGATGAGAAAAAGATGCAGAAAGTAGGGGCAGATTTAGTGGCATTTTGGGAGGAGGAAGCAGAGAACAGACAGAAAGGAGCAGAGAAGCGACGATTAGAGAAAGCAAGGAAAAAGAAAGCTGTAGGTAAGGCAGAAGAAGATGTGATAATTCAGCACAGAGAGCCAGAACAGCCTCAACAACCACCGCCGGCTGGATCGTCGGTGACAAAGAGACCTTTATCTCCTCTACCAGAGGATGACGATGTACCGCCACCACAGTATGATTTAGCAGTAAAACCTAAGGTAAAAAGAGAAAAACCAGAAAAACCACAAACACGCAGTCAAGCGAAAGTGCCTACAGCCCCTCCCATGGTGGAACATAGTGATCAGGGAGGTGCCTATCCTATGATAGAAGTACCAAATCCTCGTGCAGGAACAGCAGGACAGCTACCAACCATGCTCGTTTATCGGACATGGAATGCTGATGATATCAAAGCAGCAGTCGACATGATACCATCGCCACATGTCGATATTGAGGGATTTATGCAGGATATAGAAAACATTAGAAGTTCTTACCACCTTAATGGACCTGAAGTCCAACAGGTGTGGATGAAAGCATGTGGCCCTAAATGGAGTCAGGTACGCGGAGACTGGAATCCTGCAGATCAACAAGGCGTACCACTGACACATGATGATCTAGTCTTGAAAACAAGAGTGGAAGCTATGATTACACGTGCGAAAGGAGTGTTAGGACCAAAGATAAATTATACTGAAATTACCAGGACAACTCAGAAAGAAGGAGAGCCATGGACAGAGTTTAGGTGCAGGTTTGAGAGTGTATTTAGGGTCCATAGTGGCATATTGCCAGGAACACCAGTGTATGAACAACAATTGAAAAACGCTCTGATCCAACATTCCAATAAGGATATAAAAGATTGGATACAGAAACATTGGATTGGATTGCCTACAGGCACATTGGAAGAAACACATACACACTGCTGTCATGCAGAAGAAGTCTTAAAGCAGAAAAAGACAAGAAACAGCAACAAAGGAGTGTATGTAGCACATGGAGATGATGAATATATTACCAGCAGGGTAACTTAAGACAGCAGAAGCAGTGCAAACGCCCCAAAAAGCCATGGCAAAATAGACAAGGTGGACAGCCACAACGTCAAGGACCATGGCAACCACAACAGCAGCACAGACAGGGAGGGCCACCACGTGGTCCCCTGATTTGTTGGAACTGTGGAAGAGAGGGACATATGTATAGAAATTGTCCGAATCCACCTACTGAGGGAGCAGCAGGGAGAATTCCACAACGGAATAATCCTCCGCAGCCACAGTATCCACAATGACTAGAATCCATAATCTATGATTCCACATCAGATAGGCAGTCTGAATGTGATATGGATCTGTGTGCCTTACTGGGAAATCCGGTACCAAAACCAGAAGTGACTTTGTTGGTAAATGGACGACCAGTGACATTCCTTTGTGATACAGGAGCATGTAGAACCACATGTAATGACAACATACCTGTCCATCAATTAAGCAACGAAATCTTTAGGGTTCGCTCTGCAAATGGACAAACATCAGACGTCCCTATCACCAAACCCATAACGTTGACAGATCCATTTGGCCTGACGTGTACTATGTCAGTGTTGAGCATGCCACAATGTCCAGTTAACCTCCTAGGACGAGACGGGTTGACTGCATTGGGCTTGTCCATAATTGTGGAACAAGGGAAATTAGTTGTTGAACGCACAGGAGGCGTTAACATGGTAAGAGAAGAAAGTGATGACCCCACATTCCACTATTACTATACATTTGACATTTCAGAAGAAGATGCTGCAGGATGGGGTAAAGATGTCGTCTTGCAAGCGACAGCCCTACTGAAACATCCTGAACAACAGATGTCACCACCTGACCTGCATGTCACAATGTGGCATAAAGATCCTCCAGGTCCGGATGGTGACTATGAAACTAAATTGAAAAATGTTTCACCTGTGAAGCTGACAATGATCGATTTGATTCATGATGGCAACTCAACAGCTGTCATAACAGTAACAGACGCCACTGAAGATGTATCAAAATTGAGATTCACAGGTATGCCATTACATATGTCACTTTGTAAGCCATATTTGACAGAATGGCAAGAATTGGGACTGACAGTCATAACAGCTTTGTCAGCCTCTGATTGGAGTAGAGTTGGCCCACGAACGGAGTTCAGTCCATCAACTAAATTGTATAAAGTGCCAGTTAATGTCTCATTGGTGCTGACAGCTGGAACACATATTGATGTGTCCACTTCACAATCCTGAGTGTTTCAGTTGAGTCCTGAAGAGGATGATCTTCTCTCTTCTGTACCATCAGGATTGTGGACAACAGGTCCTTCAGACGTAGGACTGATTAAAAATGCACAACCTGTAGTTATAAGGCCAAAAACAGAATACAGACCATGTGTAAGACAGTATCCATTGAAACCTGATGCAATTGAAGGAATCAGGCCAGTAATAGAGGATTTATTAACAGCAGGAGTAATAGTGCCATGTCCAGATTCACCATGTAACACACCCATATTTCCGGTAAAAAAGGCTCCGCCCTCAGTGGGATGGAGAATGATTCAAGATCTGCAGGCAGTAAATGCTGCTGTGATTAAAAGAGCACCATGTGTTCCAGATCCACACACCTTGTTAAATTCGCTGAGACCAAATTCTAATAGTTTCTCAGTAATTGACATAAGTAATGCATTTTTCTCTGTGCCAGTACACCCAGATAGTCAATTCTGGTTTGCTTTTACCTTTAAAGGACAACGATATACATTCACCAGATTACCGCAGGGTTACGCAGAGAGTCCAACTATTTATTCTCAAGTCATGTCAGCATGTTTAGCCAATTTCGTTCCACCGGCAGATAGCCAACTATTAGTGTATGTTGATGACATTTTGATTGCCTCTGACACACGAGAAAACTGCATAACTGACACAGTAGCATTATTATGTTTCTTATTTGATAATGGCTACAGAGTGAGTAGAAACAAAGTTCAGTTGTGTAGGGATAAAGTAAAATATTTAGGACATGAATTATCAGCCACAGGGCGCACGATCCTGTCTGACAGGAAGGAAGCAATTTTACACGCTCCAAAACCACAAACCAAAAAGCAGATGATGTCATTTCTTGGACTGACTAATTACTGCAGGGCATGGATTCCCTGCTATGCAGAATTGACTAGTCCACTTTCTGATTTGATGTACAAAGATGATATTTCAATGTCAACCGTGTTGGAATGGAACAAAGATGCTGAGGAAGCTTTTGTAAAAGTAAAACAAACATTAGTGTCATCCACAGTTTTGGCACTACCAGATTATAGTAAACCATTCATTCAAACAGCTGATTGTAAGAATAAGTTCATGACTAGTGTTTTGGTTCAAGTGTATGGCTCAAAATTAAGGCCAGTTGCCTACTACTCATCTAAATTGGATGCAGTAGCAAGTGCTTTACCACCATGTGTACAGGCTGTTGTTGCGGCCTCTATGGCTGTTCAAAGTAGCAGTAATGTTGTTCTATTCCATCAGCTGACATTGAAAGTTCCACATGCAGTCTCTGCACTTCTGTTGCAGACAAACATGAGCCTTTTGTCCCCAGCAAGACATCTTTCGTGCATGTCCTTGCTATTATCACAGCCACACCTTACGATAGAGCGATGTACAACATTGAATCCCTCCACATTGATACCTTTACCTGAGGATGGTGAGCCGCACAATTGTCTTGATGTAGCTACAGTTTGTACAAAAGCACGCCCAGACCTCCAGGACACACCCATCCCAAACAGTACAATCGTGTATGTGGATGGTTCTTCCACCAAAAATGCTTATGGACAAACGCAATCTGGATATGCTGTCGTCACAAATTCAGAAGTATTAGATTCTGCTTCATTGCCATCGTCATTTTCAGCACAAGCAGCTGAATTAGTTGCTTTAACTGCAGCTTGCTATCTGTTTCAAGGTACGGCCGTATCAATTTATACAGACAGCCAGTACGCTTTCAGCACAGTGCATGTGTTTGCAAAACTGTGGGAGGAGCGTGGAATGGTGACATCGTCTGGAAAGCCAGTGACTCATGCCACTCTCCTAACTGCCCTACTGCAAGCTGTGAAGTTGCCTCAACAAATTGCTATATGCAAATGTGCGGCTCACACCAATGGCTCTGACAGTGTTTCAAAAGGAAATGATTTTGCTGACAGAGCAGCAAAAGAGGCAGCAGCAGCTTCTTCTATTTTTGTTGTACAGGAAACTACTCCAGATTTGCATTTAGGTCATACACTGCTTGCTGACATGCAACAGCAGGCAACAGACAGAGAAAAACAAATGTGGATAGCTAAAGGAGCTACGTATGCAAATGACTTGTACCTATGACCACAAAAGAAACCCATATTGCCAAAAAATATGTTTAAATGGGCAGCTATTATGAGCCGTGGCGTGACGCATGTCTCGTCAGGGGGTATGATATCGCAATTGCAATCTATTTTTTGTCTTTATGGGTTCGATGCATATGCAAAACAGCATTGTAGAGCATGCATGATATGTGCAAAACACAACTCACAAGGCAATTTGAGACCCCAAAGAGGTAAATTTCCAACACCACAATATCCCTTTCAAGTGATTCATATGGATTATATACAGCTGAGTAAACATGAAGGGAAGGAATTTTGTTTAGTCATAATTGATGCCTTCTCAAAATGGGTAGAATTGTTCCCTACAAAACATGCAGATTCACTTACAGTGGCTAAAGCATTATGCAAAGACATCATCCCACGATTTGGAATACCAGAAACAGTCTATTCAGATAATGGAGCGCATTTTGTTAATACAATAGTGCAATACGTAGGAGAAGCACTACAGGTTAATCTCAAAAATCATTGTTCTTATCATCCACAAAGCGCCGGATTAGTGGAAAGGATGAATGGAACAGTAAAAAACAGACTTAGAAAGACAATGGAGGAAACAGGCAGACCATGGACGCATTGTGTAGATTTGGTAAAAATGTATATAAACATAACTAGTACCATGGGGTTGACACCGTATGAAACATTGTTTGGCAGAAAATATCGATTGCCATATTATGGACAAATTTGGGATGTACCTGAGGAAGCCAATTTGGCGGATTACATGAGAAAAATGTTAGAAGGACAACGAGGGAGAGATCCAAACACTGATGATCCCATTTCTCCACAGGAGGACCCTAAAGTGGTACCTGGAGACTGTGTGTTGATAAGAAGCATCAAGAGAAAACACTGGCATTCACCTAAATGGGAAGGGCCCTATCAAGTACTACTCACAACACCCACAGCTTTGAAAATTGGGGAAAGAAGTACATGGATTCATTTAACTCACTGTAAGAAAGTCATTTCTGCAGACACAGACAAACAGAACAGTAGGACAAGACTAGTAATAGTGTGTGAGCTTGGTGTTAAGATCCAGGTTAGACACGAAAGCTAGCAGAAGACATTAAGAAGCCACTGTTCTGAACATAGGTGTGCTGTAGTGTGCAGAAATGGCGAAAGAAAAAAATAAAACGAACGAGGGTTTCTGGACCCCACGGACAGTCCTTGTTATGCTACTTTTCTTTTTTGAATTGGGATTATTATTAAAAACCATGAGCACGGGACATGATAATAAGGATCACATCCACAGATTGCAGAGACCAAAAAGAAGTAACGAAGACCCCAGTCCGATAATAAATGCCACAGTACATAGCTGTGATGGGAATAATGCATACCGATTTGGTGTACAAGCCTGCATTCCTAGAAATACATCTGTGATCATCTCTGTACCATATAGTGGTCTTACCCATGGAATGCCGGATGGTGACAGAGGGACTAATTACGGAAATAGTTTCTCATGGTATATGACCAACGATCAACAAGATAGGAGATGGGAAACGTTGGTAGCCGATGAATGGAGTAGATGGACACCAAGATGGGCACAAACCGAGTGGGCTAAGTACCAGAGTCAAATTCTCAAAATGTATCAAACAGACGATAAGCTGTCTATAGTGGTGAATACCACAGAAAAAGGAACCATATTCCCACCTGATATAGAGGGAGACTGTTGGTTGTTCCTCCTTTGGGTATACAAACAAGGAAAAGATCCGTATTTCCATTTCTTCCTCTGTGAAACAGATAGAGTACAGCAACCAATATTGACCGAATTAAGTACGTCAAAGGGGGTGTCCATACAAGCAAAGGGGGTGCCTATACAAGCAAAGGGGGTGTCTGTACAAGGCACAAAAGACATGAAGGCAGATGACTGGTTCCTAGTAACTACAGGAATTAGTGGACAAAATAACAATTGGCTTTTAATGGCAGAACAAGCAGGACTAGCAGCAAAGAAGGACTGTGTTGTATGTATGGGACCCAGACCTATATTACAGGTAATACCGGCAGCATTACCCAAAGACTGTCTACTGACTGCTATGACACAGACATACATTGCGGCAAACAACAATTGTTCTAAGTGAGACAAGATCTATCCAGTGACCAAATTGACTAAGATTAAACCTTTATTCTCAAGCAAAGTTGGGCATGCTAACCATACATGTGTACACTTGACAGGGACAAGTAAGACTTTGGGTAGCTTAAACCACACCGCCTGGTGTAAGAATGTGGTCCATAGTACTCCCACATTCAAACCTGTCGGGAGGAGTGACGTATGGTGGTGGTGTGGGGATAACAGAATCTTTGACAGACTGCCACGGAATGTGTCAGGTTATTGTGCATTAATATCATTATTGTTACCAGTTGAAGCCATACCCATGACCCCTGAAGACGTTACGACATATGCAGCCTCTCTTATTCCTGAAGATTGGCAGAAAGGCATAGCCAGACATAGAGTGAAAAGAGATTGGAAAGGAGTGGGAAATCCAACATATATTGACGCAATAGGAGTCCCCAGGGGAGTGCCTGACGAGTATAAACTGGTTAATCAAATAGCAGCTGGATTCGAATCTTCCATCTGTTGGTGGTGCTCAATTAATAAAAACGTGGACAGAATAAACTACATCCACTACAATGTACAGAAATTAGGAAATTGGACTGAGGAAGGATTTAAGGCTGTCCATTCACAGTTAGAAGCCACGTCCCTTATGGCCTTCCAGAATCGTATTGCTCTGGATATGTTGTTGGCAGAGAAAGGAGGTGTTTGTGCCATGTTCGGAGAACAATGCTGCACATTCATTCCCAACAACACGGCTGCAGACGGCAGTCTCACTCAAGCCATTGACGGGCTGAGGACGTTGAACAGGAAGATGAAAGAGCATAGTGGAGTAAACACCGAAGGCTGGGATTGGTGGCTGGAAGGGATGGGAAAATGGAGGTCTTTGATTTCTTCACTATTAGTGTCTATAGCAGTATTTGCTGCAATTCTAACATTGTGTGGATGTTGTTGTATTCCATGTCTCCGAGGCCTTGTAAATAGAATGATAACCACAGCAATAAGTCCAGGACCAGGAGGGGGTCCGGCATCATATCCACTTCTGGGGACAGACGACAACGAGGAGGACGATGGCTCTCCTGACCTGTACCCAGACCAATGGAAGTATGATGACCCAGACACAGATGATGGTGACAATGACGACATCACCTCTGGGGTGTAAGCCTAGAGAGAGAACATACCATGATGAACCTCTTAGTGAAAATCTCAAAAAGAAGTACTAAGCTGAGTGATGCCTACTGTATGTTTAACAGGCGATAAACAGGAGGGGAATGTTAAGGATTTTGTATATATGTTATCACTGTTAAACATTTGTACATTTGTCTTCTTTCCCATGAGAACGGTGTTGTGCTGTTTTGCACTTCACCCTGAGAATGTACGTGTTATTCAACCTTGTTTTAGCTTTGTCTTCTTTCTCATGAGAACGGAGATGTGCTGTTTTGCACCTGTCTTAATGCAATCCTGAGAATTCAATTTTGTTTTAGCACTCTGGGGTCAATCTGAGCTGGGAATGAAGGGCTGGATGTACTTATTATTATAATATAACTTTGTTTTCGCAGCCTCTAATGACTGGGAGTAAGAGAACGTTTTGACTATTGTGATGTGGTGTTTAGTGTGAAGGAGTGTGGAAGACAGGACACTTCAGGCAGATGCAGAACAGCTGCAACAGACGAACGAGATGTGCTGACCTGAAAGTGTTCTTCCTTACAGCTGCACTTATTGACGTATGCGTTTATGTTATGGGAAGAAACTTGTCTTGCGTCATCACCCCCACCCTTAGGACAAGTTTCTTGTTTATGTGATGAGGGCGTCTCTTAATAAAAAGAGCGGAAAAGCAGGCCAGACTTTAGTGTAGCCTTGGTGTACAGCCTGGCCGCACTCCGCGCGTAAAATTTGACTTTCTGTCTCACTGGTGTTTCTTGACTCTGTTTGTCTTGTTAAAGGTTTTAAAAATGTTCGGAGGAGAAAATACCCAACAGTGACACAGACCCACAACAGGGGGCGTAAATGAACGGACAATGAAAGAGTCAAATATGAACACTTTACTGTTGTGAATGAGCACAACACAGAGGAATGTGAAATTTTACAGACAGTCAATCACTAGGGTGACGTGTGGGCAGGCTCGAGGATAGAAGACGTCTGTCCTGAGATGAACCGGAACCACACGATTTCCTCCGCCACCAAACCCGAAGAATACTGGAGCCGCCAAGTCCCGAGTCCCCAGGTGGCCACCGTCTTCGAAGGTCGGATCTGGTACTGCTGGCAGGGAGCAGAGACAATAAGATATGGGTGTGTGCACACCCAGTAGCAACAACGGTGGGAATTCCACCTCCACCTCTAACACACACTCGTGCAGCTCCTGTCTACCCACTTATCTGGTAGAGGTGTGAAGCGACGCCGTCGCTGGTCACACCGAACGCCAGTCTCACAGACAAGGAACACCACAGGAAAACGGCTGCAAAAAGAGGTCAGACTGACACACAGTTTACTTTTAAGGCTGAGAATACTACCTGAACGGTTCGACGATATCTCGGCAATGAGGTGGAGATGACGTCCGGGTTTTATGGAGTGAGACCAATTTTATTCACTTTATACATGCTTCCCTTAGGCAGTATTATTAGACGGTATTGCTTAAATTTTCATTGTTACGCAGATGATACCCAGCTTTATCTATCCATGAAGCCAGAGGACACACACCAATTAGCTAAACTGCAGGATTGTCTTACAGACATAAAGACATGGATGACCTCTAATTTCCTGCTTTTAAACTCAGATAAAACTGAAGTTATTGTACTTGGCCCCACAAATCTTAGAAACATGGTGTCTAACCAGATCCTTACTCTGGATGGCATTACCCTGACCTCTAGTAATACTGTGAGAAATCTTGGAGTCATTTTTGATCAGGATATGTCATTCAAAGTGCATATTAAACAAATATGTAGGACTGCTTTTTTGCATTTACGCAATATCTCTAAAATCAGAAAGGTCTTGTCTCAGAGTGATGCTGAAAAACTAATTCATGCATTTATTTCCTCTAGGCTGGACTATTGTAATTCATTATTATCAGGTTGTCCTAAAAGTTCCCTAAAAAGCCTTCAGTTAATTCAAAATGCTGCAGCTAGAGTACTGACGGGGACTAGAAGGAGAGAGCATATCTCACCCATATTGGCCTCTCTTCATTGGCTTCCTGTTAATTCTAGAATAGAATTTAAAATTCTTCTTCTTACTTATAAGGTTTTGAATAATCAGGTCCCATCTTATCTTAGGGACCTCGTAGTACCATATTACCCCAATAGAGCGCTTCGCTCTCAGACTGCAGGCTTACTTGTAGTTCCTAGGGTTTGTAAGAGTAGAATGGGAGGCAGAGCCTTCAGCTTTCAGGCTCCTCTCCTGTGGAACCAGCTCCCAATTCAGATCAGGGAGACAGACACCCTCTCTACTTTTAAGATTAGGCTTAAAACTTTCCTTTTTGCTAAAGCTTATAGTTAGGGCTGGATCAGGTGACCCTGAACCATCCCTTAGTTATGCTGCTATAGACGTAGACTGCTGGGGGGTTCCCATGATGCACTGTTTCTTTTTCTTTTTGCTCTGTATGCACCACTCTGCATTTAATCATTAGTGATCGATCTCTGCTCCCCTCCACAGCATGTCTTTTTCCTGGTTCTCTCCCTCAGCCCCAACCAGTCCCAGCAGAAGACTGCCCCTCCCTGAGCCTGGTTCTGCTGGAGGTTTCTTCCTGTTAAAAGGGAGTTTTTCCTTCCCACTGTAGCCAAGTGCTTGCTCACAGGGGGTCGTTTTGACCGTTGGGGTTTTACATAATTATTGTATGGCCTTGCCTTACAATATAAAGCGCCTTGGGGCAACTGTTTGTTGTGATTTGGCGCTATATAAAAAAAATTGATTGATTGATTGATTGATTGAGATGATGAAGCATGAATGAGTGACAGCTGTCAGGAGATAATGAGTGACAGCTGTCACCCCCGGCTGTGTCCGTGGCGGCAGCGCCCTCTCGTGCCTGTAGCCCGCACTTCAGGCAGGGCACCCTCTGGTGGTGAGCCAGCAGTACCTCCTCTTCTGGCAGCCCACACAACAGGACCCCCCCCTCAACGGGCGCCTCCTGGCTTATCGGGGTGTCAGCAGTAGAAATCGGCCAGGAGGGCCGGATCCAGGATGAAGCTCCTCTTCACCCAGGAGCGTTCTTTGGGTCCATACCCCTCCCAGTCCACCAAATATTGGAACCCCTGGCCCATTCGACGGACGTCCAGGAGCCGGCGCACTGTCCAGGCCGGCTCCCCGTCTATGATCCGGGCAGGAGGCGGCGCCGGACCGGGAGCACAGAGGGGTGAGGTGTGGTGTGGTTTGATCTTGGAGATGTGAAACACCGGGTGGATCCGCAGTGAAGCTGGGAGCTGGAGCTTCACTGCGGCAGGGCTGAGGACCTTGAGGATTCGGAAGGGAGTTTGACCTCCTCCTTAGCATGTAAACCGGGAGGAACCGAGGATCCTAAACACACCCGATGGCAGGTTTCGCTCCACTGAACCACCACCCCAGACGGCCAATCAATCCGGGGATTGTGCTTCAACATCCATGGAAAGCCCAAAATCACGCGGGAGGTAGAAGGAGTCACAAAAACTCGATCTCCTCCCGATGATTTCCAGACACCACCAGAGTTACAGGTTGTGTCTTGTGCGTGATTAAAGGGAGAAGGTTGCCATCTAGTGCCCGCACCTGCAATGGTGAAGGAAGCGCCACCAGAGGGAGCCCTACCTCCCTTGCCCATCTGCTGTCCAGCAGATTCCCTTCTGACCCCGTGTCCACCAGTGCTGGGGCTTGAAGGGTTAAATCCCCGCTTAGGATTGTAACTGGGAGTCGTGTGGAAATATGTGTATGTCCCACGTGAATGTCTTGGCCCACCCTTAGCCCAGTTTCTAGGGGCGGGCGTTGGTGTTTAACTGCTTGGGGCAGTCTCTCTGCAGGTGCTCATTAGAACCGCAGACAAAACACTCCCCGCGGGCCAGGCTCCGCTGTCTGATAGATGGTCTAAATGTGGCCCTGCTTGTGTCCATAGCTTCGTCAGCAGGAGGAGCTGTAGCCACACGGAGCATTGAGGCTGTGGAGCGTGGGGAGGCCGGAACCTTTTCGAACCCAGAAGGGAGAGGGACGGCGCGTACCCGGCCACGTCCTTCGTCTCGCTCCCGACGGCGTTCCTCCAACTGATTGTCTAACCGTATAACGAGATCGATAAGTCCATCTAAATCCCGCTGTTCTTCCTTAGCTACCAGGTGCTCCTTCAGGACCGACGACAGTCCGTTTATGAAGGCGGCGCGGAGCGCAACGTTATTCCAGCCGGACCTCGCAGCCGCGATGCAGAAGTCGACTGCATATTCGGCTGCGCTCCGGTGCCCCTGTCGCATTGACAGCAGCACTGTTGAAGCGGTCTCTCCTCTGTTAGGATGATCAAACACTGTTCTGAACTCCCTCACAAACCCAGTATAAGAGGTAAGGAGCCGTGAGTTTTGCTCCCAAAGCGCTGTAGCCCAAGCGCGTGCCTCACCACGAAGCAAGTTAATAACATAAGCCACCTTGCTGGCGTCAGACGCGTACATCACGGGTCGTTGTGCAAAGACGAGCGAATACTGCATCAGAAAGTCCGCGCACGTTTCCACACAACCCCCGTACGGCTCAGGGGGACTTATGTATGCTTCAGGGGATGGTGAGGGGGTTGAACGACCAGTGGAACGTTAATATCGGGCACCGGGTCGGCAGGAGGAGGAGCCGCTGCAGCGCTCTGATCGCACGCTTCCACCTGTGTGGTGAGAGCCTCCATCCTGCGATTAAGGATGATGTTTTGCTCGGTCATCAAATCCAGCCGAGCGGTAAAAGCGGTGAAGATTTGCTGCAACTCACCGAGCACGCCTCCTGCAGACGCCTGTGCACCCTACTCTTCCATTGGCTGTCCAACAGATGGGTGACGGCCCTCGGGATCCATGACGCTGGCCGAGTTATCCTGTTGTGAAAGTGTAGTGACACAGACCCACAACAGGGGGCGTAAATGAACGGACAATGAAAGAGTCAAATATGAACACTTTACTGTTGTGAATGAGCACAACACAGAGGAATGTGAAATTTTACAGACAGTCAATCACTAGGGTGGCGTGTGGGCAGGCTCGAGGATAGAAGACATCTGTCCTGAGATGAACCGGAACCACACGATTTCCTCCGCCACCGAACCCGGAGAATACTGGAGCCGCCAAGTCCCGAGTCCCCAGGTGGCCACCGTCTTCGAAGGTCGGATCTGGTACTGCTGGCAGGGAACAGAGACAATAAGATATGGGTGTGTGCACACCCAGTAGCAACAACGGTGGGAATTCCACCTCCACCTCTAACACACACTCGTGCAGCTCCTGTCTATCCACTTATCTGGTAGAGGTGTGAAGCGACGCCGTCGCTGGTCACACCAAACGCCGGTCTCACAGACAAGGAACACCACAGGAAAACGGCTGCAAAAAGAGGTCAGACTGACACACAGTTTACTTTTAAGGCTGAGAATACTACCTGAACGGTTCGACGATATCTCGGCAATGAGGTGGAGATGATGTCCTGGTTTTATGGAGTGAGATGACGAAGCATGAATGAGTGACACCTGTCAGGAGATAATGAGTGACAGCTGTCACCCCCGGCTGTGTCCGTGGCGGCAGCGCCCTCTCGTGCCTGAAGCCCGCACTTCAGGCAGGGCGCCCTCTGGTACCTCCTCTTCTGGCGGCCCACACAACAGTATGTTCAATTATTTATCATAAAACTGAATAATAAATATGTTAATGAACACTTAACAGAATAAATTATGAACAGTAATCACTGTACACTAATTTACACTATTTTAATGTTTCTGTGGGACATCTATCAAGTTTAATATATTATAGTAGATATCATCATTACTATGTTTATATAGTAGAACAAACACAACAGATGTTTTTAGAACTTTTGATTTTTTTGCACCTCAACAGTCCACAATTAGCCATCAAATAAATAACCAAGAGCAATCAAAGATTTCTGACATCTGCCAAGATCCAGATCACCTCCAAAATTTAATGGAGTCTTCCATTCAATGCTATAATGTTTCCCACAATCCCGCTGCGCTTCCCAGAATGCATCATGGAACCAGCAGAGTTCCGGCATTTCAAAGCCCTGTAAACAATGGCTAGCGAGGATGTGGATGGCGTTGATTCAGCGAGTTGATGATGACATGTTCTCCCAAGTTGAAATGGTCATCTAGAGGAGGTGTAGCACCTGTGATGGACTTCTGCTGTGCCCAGATGTTGTCTTGTTGTCTGTACGTCACAAGGTGTGTTTACATTGTGCCATAAACCGGAACTCTGCTGAAGCTGACCTCACAGTCGTGTACCACGAGACGGTGCAAGATTGACAACTGTAAAACAGTGAATGGCCTAATAGTTAGCTGTGGTGAAACTTTTTGGCAAAATCTGTGCAGTAGTTTTGATGTAATCATGCTGACAGACAGACAGACACAAATAAATAAAGCCCGATGATTTTATTGCATCCATGGCAGGTGCCTGGGAGTATGCCCATCCAGTTGATGTGTGTTTTGTGGACTTGGAGAAGCTGTATGGTCGGGTACCCCAGGAGATACTGTGGGAGGTGCTGCGGGAGTATTGAGTGAGGGGGGTCCCTTCTCAGGACCATCCAATCTCTGTATTCACAAAGCGAGAGCTGTGTTTGGGTGCTCGGCAGTCAGTCAGACGTGTTTCTGGTGGAGGTTGGTCTATACCAGGGCTGCACCTTGTCACCAATCCTGTTTATGATATTGATGGACAGGATATCGAGGCATAGTTGGGGGAGGACGTTTTCAGTTTATGGGCTCAGGGTTTCATCATTGCTTTTTGCAGATGATGTGGTCCTGTTGGCTTCATCAGCCTCTGACCTCCAACACTCACTGGATCAGTTCACAGCCGAGTGTGAAGCGGCTGGAATGAGGATCAGCACCTCTAAATCTGAGGCCATGATTCTCAGCAGTAAACCAATGGATTGCCTACTCCAGGTAGGGAATACGGTCTTGCCCCAAGTCAAGGAGTTCAAGTACCTCGGGGTCTTGTTCACAAGTGAGGGGACAATGGAGCGTGAGATTGGCCGGAGAATCAGCTCAGCAGGGGAGGTACATTGTAAATGCTAACATACAACTGAATTAAGTATGATAAGTTAACCAAACTCAGTTGTCATCAAGCTGTTATAAACACTCATTTTAAATAAGTAAGTAGTACTTTGAGATTTGAAGACATGGTGTATCCCATTTAAGCCAAATTAGAAAAATTAATTTTCGTACCCAGTGAGTTCTTTCAGACATGTGCATGGTGAGCCCATGTTTGGACTACCAGTGCTCTCTCCAACCTGTTTTTCACTTATTTTTGATAAACTGCCGGGAATTAGTTTGGTTTATAAATCAAAACCATAAGTCAAAACTGCTTTTAATGTCTTCTGCGACACATCAGTACTGTTCCATGTTGAAAGTAAATGACTCGTCCTTACAACAGTGGGACAGAAGCTCTGACTCGTTGTTTGTGTGGGGTTTGTGATCGCCTTTGTTTTTACTCAGAAGCATTGGCAGTGCTTAAACACAAAACTGGCTTGTCAGTAGCTGACAGTGTACCAGAGTCAATACTAAAAGTTAGCGGTTAGCTGTGGCTTCCGCTGTAGCTTCAAGAAAATTAAGTTGACCTGAATATGATGAATGAGCAAAACTTGAGTATTGGATGCTCACAGCAAATACGTTACTGTAATCTAATTTATTTCAGTACTGCAAACTCAACATAAACAAGTTACTATAATCTAGGTTTTAAGTTTGAGTACTGTTAAATCAAAATGAACAAGTTACTATTATCCACTGCACACTCACAATAATTAAGTTTATCAAATCTGATTCATTTAAGCCAACATAAATTACTTTTTTAAGGCAGCAAGTTTGTAAATGTTTTTTTTTAGTAAAGTCAGCTTATTATATTTTACAGTGTATTGCATTCACTCTACCGTGCTGTTGTGATGAAAAGGGAGCTGAGCCAAAAGGTGAAACTCTCGATCTACTGGTCAAACTTCATTCCTACTCTCACCTATGGTCATGAGGGTTGGGTAATGACCAAAAGAACTAGATTGCGGGTACAAGCAGTTGAAATTGGCTTCCTCAGGAGGGTGGCTGGTGTCTCCTTTAGAGATAAGGTGGGAAGGTTGGTCATCCATGGGGAGCTCTGAGTAGAGTCACTGCTCCTTCATGTTGAAAGGAGCCAGCTAAGGTGGCTCGGGCATCTGGTAAGGATGCCCCCTGGGTACCTCCCTAGGGAGGTGTTCCAGGCACATCCATCTGGGAAGAGACCCCGGGGAAGACCCAGGACTTTTTCAAGACTTTTTTACTTTTTTTTACTTTTTCACCGTGCTCCAACGCCTAAAGAAGACCTCTAACGGTCGAAGCATCGCGACGGAGCTCTTTTATCAGCTAACCTTCATCAGCGTTGGCAAGCTAACTAGCTTGCTAACGCTTTCGTTTTTATTTTTATTTTATTTTTTAGCACTGTTGTCGTGCTGCTCCACAGCCTGTCCAGTGGATTTTTATTTTATTTTTTACCACTGTTGTCGTGTGTTACCTGTGCTGCTCCACAGCCTGTCCAGTGGATTTTTATTTTATTTTAGCACTGTTGTCGTGCGTTACCTGTGCTGCTCCACAGCCTGTCCAGTGGATTTTTATTTTATTTTTTACCACTGTTGTCGTGCGTTACCTGTGCTGTTCCACAGCCTGTCCAGTGGATTTTTATTTTATTTTTTACCACTGTTGTCGTGTGTTACCTGTGCTGCTCCACAGCCTGTCCAGTGGATTTTTATTTTATTTTTTACCACTGTTGTCGTGCGTTACCTGTGCTGCTCCACAGCCTGTTCAGTGGATTTTTGTTTTGTTTTTTGGCACTGTTGTCGTGTGTTACCTGTGCTGCTCCACAGCCTGTCCAGTGGATTTTTATTTTATTTTTACCACTGTTGTCGTGTGTTACCTGTGCTGCTCCACAGCCTGTCCAGTGGATTTTTATTTTATTTTTTACCACTGTTGTCGTGTGTTACCTGTGCTGCTCCACAGCCTGTCCAGTGGATTTTTATTTTATTTTTTAGCACTGTTGTCGTGTGTTACCTGTGCTGCTCCACAGCCTGTCCAGTGGATTTTTATTTTATTTTTTACCACTGTTGTCGTGTGTTACCTGTGCTGCTCCACAGCCTGTCCAGTGGATTTTTATTTTATTTTTTAGCACTGTTGTCGTGTGTTACCTGTGCTGCTCCACAGCCTGTCCAGTGGATTTTTATTTTATTTTTTAGCACTGTTGTCGTGTGTTACCTGTGCTGCTCCACAGCCTGTCCAGTGGATTTTTATTTTATTTTTTACCACTGTTGTCGTGTGTTACCTGTGCTGCTCCACAGCCTGTCCAGTGGATTTTTATTTTATTATTTTATTTTATTTTATTTTATTTTATTTTTGTTTTAGCACTGTTGTCGTGCGTTACCTGCGCTGCTCCACAGCCTGTCCAGTGGATTTTGATTTTGATTTTATTTTTTTGGGCGCTGTTGTCGTGCGTTACCTGTGCTGCTCCACAGCCTGTCTAGTGGATTTTTATTTTGTTTTAGCACTGTTGTCGTGCGTTGCCTGTGCTGCTCCACAGCCTGTCCAGTGGATTTTTATTTTTATTTTATTTTATTTTTTAGCACTGTTGTTGTGCGTTACCTGTGCTGCTCCACAGCCTGTCTAGTGGATTTTTATTTTATTTTAGCACTGTTGTCGTGCGTTACCTGTGCTGCTCCACAGCCTGTCTAGTGGATTTTTATTTTGTTTTAGCACTGTTGTCGTGCGTTGCCTGTGCTGCTCCACAGCCTGTCTAGTGGATTTTTATTTTATTTTAGCACTGTTGTCGTGCGTTACCTGTGCTGCTCCACAGCCTGTCTAGTGGATTTTTATTTTATTTTAGCACTGTTGTCGTGCGTTGCCTGTGCTGCTCCACAGCCTGTCCAGTGGATTTTTATTTTTATTTTATTTTATTTTTTAGCAATGTTGTTGTGCGTTACCTGTGCTGCTCCACAGCCTGTCCAGTGGATTTTTATTTTTATTTTATTTTATTTTTTAGCACTGTTGTTGTGCGTTACCTGTGCTGCTCCACAGCCTGTCCAGTGGATTTTTATTTTTATTTTATTTTATTTTTTAGCACTGTTGTTGTGCGTTACCTGTGCTGCTCCACAGCCTGTCTAGTGGATTTTTATTTATTTTAGCACTGTTGTCGTGCGTTACCTGTGCTGCTCCACAGCCTGTCTAGTGTCGGATTCCCTGTTTGGGAATCCGCTAGCTTAGCGTAGCTACTAGCTCTTAGCCGTTTTAGCATGGCGGCTTCTCCTGTCTCTCCCGTACTTTTCTGCTCTGGGTGTGAAATGTTTAGTTATTCCTCGGCCTCTTTTAGCAGTAACGGTACATGTAATAAGTGCAGCTTATTCGTAGCTTTGGAGGCCAGGCTGGGCGAATTGGAGGCTCGGCTCCACACCGTGGAAAATTCTACAGCTAGCCAGGCCCCTGTAGTCGGTGCGGACCAAGGTAGCTTAGCCGCCGTTAGTTCCCCCCTGGCAGACCCCGTGCAGTCGGGAAGGCAGGCTGACTGGGTGACTGTGAGGAGGAAGCGTAGCCCTAAACAGAAGCCCCGTGTACACCGTCAACCCGTTCACATCTCTAACCGTTTTTCCCCACTCGACGATACACTCGCCGAGGATCAAACTCTGGTTATTGGCGACTCTGTTTTGAGAAATGTGAAGTTAGCGACACCAGCAACCATTGTCAATTGTCTTCCGGGGGCCAGAGCAGGCGACATCGAAGGACATTTGAAATTGCTGGCTAAGGCTAAGCGTAAATTTGGTAAGATTGTAAATCACGTCGGCAGTAATGACACTCGGTTACGCCAATCGGAGGTCACTAAAATTAACATTGAATCGGTGTGTAACTTTGCAAAAACAATGTCGGACTCTGTTGTTTTCTCTGGGCCCCTCCCCAATCAGACCGGGAGTGACATGTTTAGCCGCATGTTCTCCTTGAATTGCTGGCTGTCTGAGTGGTGTCCAAAAAATGAGGTGGGCTTCATTGATAATTGGCAAAGCTTCTGGGGAAAACCTGGTCTTGTTAGGAGAGACGGCATCCATCCCACTTTAGAGGGAGCAGCTCTCATTTCTAGAAATCTGGCCAATTTTTTGGGATCCTCCAAACTGTGACTGTCTAGCGTTGGGACCAGGAGGCAGAGCTGTGGTCTTATACACCTCTCTGCAGCTTCTCTCCCCCTGCCATCCCCCTATTACCCCATCCCCGTAGAGACGGTGCCTGCTCCCAGACCACCAATAACTAGCAAAAATCTATTTAAGCATAAAAATTCAAAAAGAAAAAATAATATAGCACCTTCAATTGCACCACAGACTAAAACAGTTAAATGTGGTCTATTAAACATTAGGTCTCTTTCTTCTAAGTCCCTGTTGGTAAATGATATAATAATTGATCAACGTATTGATTTATTCTGCCTAACAGAAACTTGGTTACAGCAGGATGAATATGTTAGTTTAAATGAGTCAACACCCCCGAGTCACACTAACTGTCAGAATGCTCGTAGCACGGGCCGGGGCGGAGGATTAGCAGCAATCTTCCATTCCAGCTTATTAATTAATCAAAAACCTAGACAGAGCTTTAATTCATTTGAAAGCTTGTATCTTAGTCTTGTCCATCCAAATTGGAAGTCCCAAAAACCAGTTTTATTTGTTATTATCTATCGTCCACCTGGTCGTTACTGTGAGTTTCTCTGTGAATTTTCAGACCTTTTGTCTGACTTAGTGCTTAGCTCAGATAAGATAATTATAGTGGGCGATTTTAACATCCACACAGATGCTGAGAATGTCAGCCTCAACACTGCATTTAATCTATTATTAGACTCTATCGGCTTTGCTCAAAAAGTAAATGAGTCCACCCACCACTTTAATCATATTTTAGATCTTGTTCTGACTTATGGTATGGAAATAGAAGACTTAACAGTATTCCCTGAAAACTCCCTTTTGTCTGATCATTTTTTAATAACATTTACATTTACCCTGATGGACTACCCTGCAGTGGGGAATAAGTTTCATTACACTAGAAGTCTTTCAGAAAGCGCTGTAACTAGGTTTAAGGATATGATTCCTTCTTTATGTTCTCTAATGTCATATACCAACACAGAGCAGAGTAGCTACCTAAACTCTGTAAGGGAGTTAGAGTATCTTGTCAATAGTTTTACATCCTCATTGAAGACAACTTTGGATGCTGTAGCTCCTCTGAAAAAGAGAGCTTTAAATCAGAAGTGTCTGACTCCGTGGTATAACTCACAAACTCGTAGCTTAAAGCAGATAACCCGTAAGTTGGAGAGGAAATGGCGTCTCACTAATTTAGAAGATCTTCACTTAGCCTGGAAAAAGAGTTTGTTGCTCTATAAGAAAGCCCTTCGTGAAGCTAGGACATCTTTCTACTCATCACTAATTGAAGAAAATAAGAACAACCCCAGGTTTCTTTTCAGCACTGTAGCCAGGCTGACAAAGAGTCAGAGCTCTATTGAGCTGAGTATTCCATTAACTTTAACTAGTAATGACTTCATGACTTTCTTTGCTAACAAAATTTTGACTATTAGAGAAAAAATTACTCATAACCATCCCAAAGATGTATCGTTATCTTTGGCTGCTTTCAGTGATGCCGGTATTTGGTTAGACTCTTTCTCTCCGATTGTTCTGTCTGAGTTATTTTCATTAGTTACTTCATCCAAACCATCAACATGCTTATTAGACCCCATTCCTGCCAGGCTGCTCAAGGAAGTCCTACCATTATTTAATGCTTCAATCTTAAATATGATCAATCTATCTTTGTTAGTTGGTTATGTACCACAGGCCTTTAAGGTGGCAGTAATTAAACCATTACTTAAAAAGCCATCACTTGACCCAGCTATCTTAGCTAATTATAGGCCAATCTCCAACCTTCCTTTTCTCTCAAAAATTCTTGAAAGGGTAGTTGTAAAACAGCTAACTGATCATCTGCAGAGGAATGGTCTATTTGAAGAGTTTCAGTCAGGTTTTAGAATTCATCATAGTACAGAAACAGCATTAGTGAAGGTTACAAATGATCTTCTTATGGCCTCGGACAGTGGACTCATCTCTGTGCTTGTTCTGTTAGACCTCAGTGCTGCTTTTGATACTGTTGACCATAAAATTTTATTACAGAGATTAGAGCATGCCATAGGTATTAAAGGCACTGCGCTGCGGTGGTTTGAATCATATTTGTCTAATAGATTACAATTTGTTCATGTAAATGGGGAATCTTCTTCACAGACTAAAGTTAATTATGGAGTTCCACAAGGTTCTGTGCTAGGACCAATTTTATTCACTTTATACATGCTTCCCTTAGGCAGTATTATTAGACGGTATTGCTTAAATTTTTATTGTTACGCAGATGATACCCAGCTTTATCTATCCATGAAGCCAGAGGACACACACCAATTAGCTAAACTGCAGGATTGTCTTACAGACATAAAGACATGGATGACCTCTAATTTCCTGCTTTTAAACTCAGATAAAACTGAAGTTATTGCACTTGGCCCCACAAATCTTAGAAACATGGTGTCTAACCAGATCCTTACTCTGGATGGCATTACCCTGACCTCTAGTAATACTGTGAGAAATCTTGGAGTCATTTTTGATCAGGATATGTCATTCAAAGCGCATATTAAACAAATATGTAGGACTGCTTTTTTGCATTTACGCAATATCTCTAAAATCAGAAAGGTCTTGTCTCAGAGTGATGCTGAAAAACTAATTCATGCATTTATTTCCTCTAGGCTGGACTATTGTAATTCATTATTATCAGGTTGTCCTAAAAGTTCCCTAAAAAGCCTTCAGTTAATTCAAAATGCTGCAGCTAGAGTACTGACGGGGACTAGAAGGAGAGAGCATATCTCACCCATATTGGTCTCTCTTCATTGGCTTCCTGTTAATTCTAGAATAGAATTTAAAATTCTTCTTCTTACTTATAAGGTTTTGAATAATCAGGTCCCATCTTATCTTAGGGACCTCGTAGTACCATATCACCCCAATAGAGCGCTTCGCTCTCAGACTGCAGGCTTACTTGTAGTTCCTAGGGTTTGTAAGAGTAGAATGGGAGGCAGAGCCTTCAGCTTTCAGGCTCCTCTCCTGTGGAACCAGCTCCCAATTCAGATCAGGGAGACAGACACCCTCTCTACTTTTAAGATTAGGCTTAAAACTTTCCTTTTTGCTAAAGCTTATAGTTAGGGCTGGATCAGGTGACCCTGAACCATCCCTTAGTTATGCTGCTATAGACGTAGACTGCTGGGGGGTTCCCATGATGCACTGTTTCTTTCTCTTTTTGCTCTGTATGCACCACTCTGCATTTAATCATTAGTGATCGATCTCTGCTCCCCTCCACAGCATGTCTTTTTCCTGGTTCTCTCCCTCAGCCCCAACCAGTCCCAGCAGAAGACTGCCCCTCCCTGAGCCTGGTTCTGCTGGAGGTTTCTTTTTGTTAAAAGGGAGTTTTTCCTTCCCACTGTAGCCAAGTGCTTGCTCACAGGGGGTCGTTTTGACTGTTGGGGTTTTACATAATTATTGTATGGCCTTGCCTTACAATATAAAGCGCCTTGGGGCAACTGTTTGTTGTGATTTGGTGCTATATAAAAAAATTGATTGATTGATTGATTAATATCGGTGGTTCCCCTGTTGGCCCGAAATCCACACTGATTCTCGGGAGTATTTTCATGCGCTATGGTAGGGGTAAGCCTGTTGAGCAGCACTAGTGCCAAAATCTTACCTGCTATTGAGAGGAGAGTGATGCCCCGGTAATTAGAACATTCAGACTTGTCGCCCTTGTTCTTGTACAGGGAGACAAATGACTGCGTCCCGAAGGTCATGTGGAATCATTTCCTTTTCCCAGCAACTGGAGAAGAGAATATGAAGCTTGTCGAGGACTGCCTCACCTCCATTTTGGTACACCTCTGCTGGGATGCCATCTATGCCAGGAGACTTCCCTGGATTCAGCTGCGTGGTGGCCTTTCGGATCTCTTCAAGTGTTGGGGGGTCATCAAGTTCCCATTTCACCTCCACCTGGGGAATCTTCTCGATTGATGACTCTTGCACAGTGCGCTTGTCACTGAAGAGGTTTTCAAAGTGTTCTGACCAACGCTGCATAATGGTTTCCTTGTCCGTCAGAAGGCTGGAGCCATCTGAGGAGCGCAGGGGTGCTTGCACTTGATGTGCTGGCCCATGGATGGTCTTAAGGGCTTCATAAAAGGAGCGCATGTCTCCGGCATCAGCATGTTGTTGTGTCTTCTCCGCAAAAGCTAGCCACCAGTCGTTCTGCAGTATGCGCAGCTTGCTTTGCAGTGTGGAGCAGGCATTTCTGTAAGCTGTCTTGGCAGAGCGGTCATCAGGTTTAGCTAAAAGAGTCTTGTGGTATGCACGTTTCTTTTCTAGTAGTTCCTGGATCTGTGCATCAGACTCATCAAACCAGTCTTTATTTTTCCTGGCTGAGAAGCCCACTACTTCTGCTGCCGTTTCCTGAAGGATGGTCTTTAATCTCATCCACTGTTGTTCAGGGTCGTCAGGCAGGCCTTCTTCTCCACCCAGTCTCTCCTCTAGTTTGGCCTGGAACTCCATTTTTGTGTCTATGTCTTGCAGCTTGTGGACTTGTAGCTTCTTAAACTGTGGGCCTTTCTTCTTAGGAGGGGGCTTGAAAGTGAAAGCAATCTTGGAACAGACCAAGTGATGATCCGTATAGCAATCCATGCTAGGCATCACCCTGGTATGTAGTACGTCTCTTCTATCATGCTGTCGCGTCAGAACGTAGTCCAGAAGATGCCAGTGTTTGGAGCGTAGGTGTCTCCAGGTTGCTTTGAATCTCTCTTTCTGTTGGAACAGGCTGTTGGTGATTGTCAAGTCATGTGCAGAGCAGAACTCCAGTAGCAGGTGGCCATTGTCGTTACAGTTGCCTATGCCATGTTTCCCTAGCACGTCCTTCCATACATCAGAGTCGCGGCCCACTCTGGCGTTGAAATCTCCCATGATGAGGAACTTGTCCTGGGTGTCGACGCGCTGTAGAAGGTTGTGCAGATTGCTATAGAAAGCCTCCTTAACTCCGATGTCGGCCTGCATGTTTGGGGCATACACACTAACAATAGTGGCAAAATCCTTGTTGTTGATGGGGAGCCGGAGTGACATGAGTCGGTCAGAATGTCCAACTGGCAAACTGTGTAACCTATGTGCTATGGCGCTGTTAATCATGAACCCGACCCCTGAGAGTCGACGAACTTCTTTAGCCTTCCCTGACCAGAACAGTGTGTAGCCTGTGCCTTCCTCGGTGAGTGACCCTTGGTCTGCAAAGCGCACCTCGCTGAGTGCAGCAATGTCTATGTCAAGCCTTGCTAGCTCTTTGGCGACTAAGGCTGAGCATCTTCGAGGACGATCGCTATTGTCTCAGTCCATCATTGTGTGTACATTCCAGCACGCAATTTTCAGGTTCTTTGTTTTTCTTTTCGCACCGCGTGTAGTGATGCCCATTGGCAGCGGTGAGCCAACCGGGTCTAGTGAGACAAGCCATGTTTAGACCACCTTTTCTAGGTCTGTCTCCATGTGGAGCAAGCAGGGCTATCCCTAAACAGGGCTGCTTGGTCACCCAGGGCCCTGCCGGATGATGCTGTTGTCTCGGGTCAGCAATCAAACGACCATAGCTCCTGAGCCGCCTGCATGCAGGATTGAGACTGCAGCTCCCAGTGCCATCATGCACCTGCTGTTTTCGCCTCTTCCCATCGCTGCAGGGCTTTCCTTCCCACCTGCGCTCGTTGCTTAAAGTGGGGATCAGCTCGCGCACACCAATTCCACTCTTTAGGCAAGGTGGCACTCCACAGTGGCACAGACAAGCTGAGATGGCTGTGGCGACCACCAGGCTGTAGGTTTTACATCAGAGTGACCTTCTCCTAGCCTCTGGCTAAAGAACCTTCCTCGGAGGCACGGGGGCAGTAACCCAGGCTGGGGGTTTAACATCAGGGTTTTCCTTCCCCTAGGTGGACCGCCTTAACAGGGCTAATGAGTCCCATCTACCCACTGCTATAAGCCAGTCAGCTGGGAGGCTCGTGATGGCAGGAGCGCCTAGATCCTGTATAGGTCATGGACCTACCACTACCATACTTGAATAAACAATATCTGTGTTGTAAAACAACAACAACAAAAACACAAAGCCAACCTAATCAAAACCAAAGTGAGGGCAGCTCCAGGAAAACCTACCTGAAACAATCTAAAACTGACTGAAAATAAATCTGACTCAATCTAAACCGAAAACAATTCATCTAGCGCAACATAACTATAGCTTGTAAGCTAACAAACGGAATATCAAATCAAATCAAATTTATTTATTTATTTATATAGCGCCAAGTCACAACAAACAGTCGCCCCAAGGTGCTTTATATTGTAAGGCAAGAGCCATACAACAATTATAGAAAAACCCCAATGGTCAAAATGACCCCCCTGTGAGCAAGCACTTGGCGACAGTGGGAAGGAAAAACTCCCTTTTAACAGGAAGAAACCTCCAGCAGAACCAGGCTCAGGGAGGGGCAGTCTTCTGCTGGGACTGGTTGGGGCTGAGGGAATATAAAGCTAACCAAATCTAAATGCATTTAAAACAATCACAGTCGAAACCTATATCACTATTGTTGGGTATTTTCTCCTCCAAACATTCTTAAAACCTTTGATAAGACAAACAGAGTCAAGAAACACCAGTGAGACAGAAAGTCAAATTAATCACGCGCGGAGTGCGGCCAGGCTGTACACCAAGGCTACACTAAAGTCTGGCCTGTGCTCCCGCTCTTTTTATTAGAGATGCCCTCATTACATCATAAAACTTGTCCTAAGGGGGGGGGACAACGCGAGACAAGTTTCTTCCCGTAACATAAACACATACGTCAATAAGCGCAGCTGTAAGGACAAACAGTTTCTTTCTTTTACTCTTATCGTCGGAGGTCAGCACATCTCGTTCGTCTGTTGCAGTTATCAGCTGTTGTGCATCTGCCTGGAGTGTCCTGGTCTTCACACTAAGCATCACGTCACAACAGTCAAAACAACCTTCAGTTCTTTTACTCCCAGTTCAGCCTGACCCCGTCATGCTTCACTCCCAGTCGTTAGCGGCTACGAAAACAAGTTGTATAATAATAATAATAAGTACATCCAGCTCTTCATTCCCAGTTCAGATTGACCCCAGCATGCTAAAACAAGGTTGAATAACACATACATTCTCGGGGTTAGGTGCAAACAGCACAACACCGTTTTCATAAGAAAGAAGACGAAGGTACAAATGTTTAACAGTGATAACATATATATATATATATATATATATATATAAAATCCTTAACATTTCCCACCTGTTTATCGCCTGTTAAACATATAGTAGGCATCACCCAGCTTAGTTAGTTAGTTTATTAACTTAGTTTATTCTGTCCACGTTTTTATTAATTGAACACCACCAACAGATGGAAGATTCGAATCCAGCTGCTATTTGATCAACCAGTTTATACTCGTCAGGCACTCCTCTGGGGACTCCTATTGCGTCAATATATGTTGGATTTCCTACTCCTTTCCAATCTCTTTTTACTCTATGTCTGGCTATGCCTTTCTGCCAATCCTCAGGAATAAGAGAGGCTGCATATGTCGTAACGTCTTCAGGGGTCATGGGTAACAATAATGATATTAATGCACAATAACCTGACACATTTCGTGGCAGTCTGTCAAAGATTCTGTTATCACCACACCACCACCATACATCACTTCGACTGACTGGTATAAATGAACCGTTTTTCTGTATTATTCGACTACACCACTTGTCTTATTACTTTTTCAGCTAAAGCTTCATAGGCTAAGAGTGTGTTAACTCATCACGTCAACAGTTCAAGCTTGAACTGGAGTTGTGAGCTTTTCAATATCATCATAATTCTCAGTACAGTCATTATAGTTTTCTCCACTAAGGTCTGACTGTTTCAATGCTTGATATTTTGGCATAGTTTGTTGGAAGGCCAGATTACACTGTACAAATGTATTTGACACCATTTTGCCAACCATTGTTTTGATATAAGGGATCACACAACACATGCAAAGTCCAATCAGAATTAGGACTATAATAACTGGTGTCACCATTTTCAATAGTAACTGCCAACATGGTCCTGAAGTCAACCAGGACCAGGGATTCCACCGGTTCACGGCTAGGGTGTCTTTATGCATTGCATCACGAAGTTTATTCAGCTCTTCCAATGCGTCCTGCATATCCACTGAATGAATGGAGTCTGGGATGAAAGTACAGCATGTTGTGTTCAGCAGAACACAAACTCCTCCCTGTGAACCAGTAAGCAAGTCTAAAACCATGCGATTTTGCATCACCATGGTACGTAAAGCATCTATTTCAGTGTTTTGAGCTGCTACTATTTTTTTAGTTACATTCATGAACAGACCCAATCGATAATTCAGAGTTTCAATCATTAATGAATTTTTTCCCACTCCTATCCAGGGGAACAATGAATGTGCTATTTTATCTCCTACAGACCACAATTTTTTGGTCCTTTAGTACATCCGAGCCCCACATGTGATCATGTGGTAACACATCTGGGTATATCAATCTCCTCCGTCTGGTGCTGCCATTCTTCTCTGTGGAGGTCCTACCACATATGTATGGTCAGTCACCTGGGTAGGTGCACACACACCACCCCAATTTGGTGGGAGACTCATGTACAGTCTGGAACCACAAAGCCAATAGATGTCATCATACACCGGAGTACCATTTACAGGTGGTAGCAAAAACTTACTAACATAAGCACATGATTCATCCGTTCCCCATTGACAGGAGCCTGTATAATTACATCCCCGTCCAATGTGATGAAGATAAGTACCATCCACATATTATGTTTTGGCTAGGCTTAAATTATTTGATAAAACATACGTTTGGGTACACAGACGTTTCTTAATTTTACCTACAGTTTTATTCCCTGTCCCGTAAAAGCAATTTGGGAATGGCCGTTGTGATGACAATTTAACGTGATGATATTTTTGCGTTTCCCTTCAGTCTAGTCAATGGAGCAGCACTTGGGCACGCTTGTACGTCCTCTGTTGAAATCCCTATCATATAAGTGGTTGCACTGAGGCAAGTGGTGTTAGAACTGCCCCCGAAATACAGTTTGATTATGCATCCGTATGATAAGACATTCTGTCACCCTAGCAGGGTACGGTTTAGCCGTCAGAGCTGGGTGTGTTGAGGATATAGGTATTTGCGAACAAACATAACAATTAGTAACGTAATTCCATAGCCAATAAATGAACATATCTGTACCACATATTAGTATGGTATATATGAGGGTGTCCATCTGTCTCGTTCACATTATGAATAAACCTCTTCTGACGTTGCTTGCGTTGTTCTCTGGCTTGGTCCACAGTGAGCTGCAATTCTTGGGTCAACCACCAGGCCAGGAATCCGAGGAGCACGAAACACACTAAGATCACAACGCAACCGGCTGCCCTACCAACAGTCCGGCAGCGGCGGCGCTGAGCACGCCGCTCCGGGGTCTGCTGTAGTTCAGTCATGATTGCTAGGATACAGTGTTGTTAACCACCTCACCTAATAGTGCAAGGATCTCCCTGCTTCACTGGCATTGAGACAATCTATTGCTAATTAAATAGACTCCCTTTGTAGCCAGACTTCCCCTTACACTGTGGAGGCCGCCAACACACGCTGTATCTTACAGTGATGTATCCACGTTGATCTCTCCGCTATCTTTACTGCAGTTGGTGTTGTTAACAGCACTTGGTATAGACCTTCCCAACGAGGACTGGACTCTGATGAACACCCAGTCTCCTGGCTAGACTACTGGAAGGCCGTCCTGTGGAAGATCAAAATTATTCGGCAGTAAATGTGTTTAAGTTATCTCTTTCTGTGTTAATGTCTTTTTCATAAAATTTGCTAATGTTTGTTCCTCATCTGCTGTTTTAGTATCCATGTCAAAATTGGTAGACGATATGGTCGTCCATAAAGTATCTCAAATGGTGTTAACCCTGATGGTGTTGGTGTTATTCTCATATACAATTTTACTAGGTCCAACATTCAATCCAGGTTCGTTTTGTCTCTTCTATACATTTCCTTAATCTTATTTTTATTGTGCCCTTTGTCCTTTCCACTAATCCGGCACTGTGTGGTTGATAAGCACAATGATTTTTGAGATTGACCTGTAGCGCTTCTCCTACGTATTGCACTATTGTATTAACAAAATGCGCTCCATTATCTGAATAAACTGTTTCTGGTATTCCAAATCGTGGAATGATGTCTTTGCACAATGCCTTAGCCACTGTAAGTGCATCTGCATGTTTTGTAGGGAACAATTCTACCCATTTTGAGAAGGCATCAATTACGACTAAACAAAATTCCTTCCCTTCATGTTTACTCAGCTGTATATAATCCATGTGAATCACTTGAAAGGGATATTGTGGTGTTGGAAATTTGCCTCTTTGGGGTCTCAAATTGCCTTGTGAATTGTGTTTTGCACATGTCATGCATGCTCTACAATGCTGTTTTGCATATGCATCGAACCCATAAAGACAAAAAATAGATTGCAATTGCGATATCATACCCCCTGATGAGACATGCGTCACGCCATGGCTCATAATAGCTGCCCATTTAAACATATTTTTTTGGCAATATGGGTTTCTTTTGTGGGCATACGTACAAATCATTTGCATACGTAGCTCCTTTATTTATCCACATCTGTTTTTCTTTCAGTTGCCTGCTGTTGCATGTCAGCAAGCAGTGTATGACCTAAATGCAAATCTGGAGTGGTTTCCTGTACAACAAAAATAGAAGAAGCTGCTGCTGCCTCTTTTGCTGCTCTGTCAGCAAAATCATTTCCTTTTGAAATACTGTCAGAGCCCTTGGTGTGAGCCGCACATTTGCATATAGCAATTTGTTTAGGCAATTTCACAGCCTTCAGTAGTGCAGTTAGGAGTGTGGCATGAGTCACTGGCTTTCCAGATGATGTCACCATTCCACGCTCTTCCCACAGTTTTGCAAACACATGCACTGTGCTGAAAGCGTACTGGCTGTCTGTATAAATTGTTACAGCCGTACCTTTAAACAGATAGCAAGCTGCAGTTAAAGCAACTAATTCAGCTGCTTGTGCTGAAAATGAGGATGGCAATGAAGCAGAATCCAATACTTCTGAATTTGTGACAACAGCATATCCAGATTGTGTTTGTCCATAAGCGTTTTTAGTGGAAGAACCATCCACATACACGATTGTACTGTTTGGGATGGGTGTGTCCTGGAGGTCTGGGCGTGCTTTCGTACAGACCGTAGCTACATCAAGACAATTGTGCGGCTCACCATCCTCAGGTAAAGGTATCAATGTGGATGGATTCAATGTTGTACAGCGCTCTACCGTAAGGTGTGGTTGTGATAATAGCAAGGACATGCACGAAAGATGTCTTGCTGGGGACAAAAGGCTCATGTTTGTCTGCAACAGAAGTGCAGAGACTGCATGTGGAACTTTCAGTGTCAACTGATGGAATAGAACAACATTACTGCTACTTTGAACAGCCATAGAGGCTGCAACAACAGCCTGTACACATGGTGGTAGAGCACTTGCCACTGCATCCAATTTAGATGAGTAGTAGGCAACTGGCCTTAATTTTGAGCCATACACTTGAACCAAAACACTAGTCATGAACTTATTCTTACAATCAGCTGTTTGAATGAATGGTTTACTATAATCTGGTAGTGCCAAAACTGTGGATGACACTAATGTTTGTTTTACTTTTACAAAAGCTTCCTCAGCATCTTTGTTCCATTCCAACACGGTTGACATTGAAATATCATCTTTGTACATCAAATCAGAAAGTGGACTAGTCAATTCTGCATAACAGGGAATCCATGCCCTGCAGTAATTTGTCAATCCAAGAAATGACATCATCTGCTTTTTGGTTTGAGGTTTTGGAGCGTGTAAAATTGCTTCCTTCCTGTCAGACAGGATCGTGCGCCCTGTGGCTGATAATTCATGTCCTAAATATTTTACTTTATCCCTACACAACTGAACTTTGTTTCTACTCACTCTGTAGCCATTATCAAATAAGAAACATAATAATGCTACTGTGTCAGTTATGCAGTTTTCTCGTGTGTCAGAGGCAATCAGAATGTCATCAACATACACCAATAGTTGGCTATCTGCCGGTGGAACGAAATTGGCTAAACATGCTGACATGACTTGAGAATAAATAGTTGGACTTTCTGCGTAACCCTGCGGTAATCTGGTGAATGTATATCGTTGTCCTTTAAAGGTAAAAGCAAACCAGAATTGACTATCTGGATGTACTGGCACAGAGAAAAATGCATTACTTATGTCAATTACTGAGAAACTATTAGAATTTGGTCTCAGCGAATTTAACAAGGTGTGTGGATCTGGGACACATGGTGCTCTTTTAATCACAGCAGCATTTACTGCCTGCAGATCTTGAATCATTCTCCACCCCACTGAGGGCGGAGCCTTTTTTACAGGAAATATGGGTGTGTTACATGGTGAATCTGGACATGGCACTATTACTCCTGCTGTTAATAAATTCTCTATTACTGGCCTGATTCCTTCAATTGCATCAGGTTTCAATGGATACTGTCTTACACATGGTCTGTATTCTGTTTTTGGTCTTATAACTACAGGTTGTGTATTTTTTATCAGTCCTACGTCTGAAGGACCTGTTGTCCACAATCCTGATGGTACTGAAGAGAGAAGATCATCCTCTTCAGGACTCAACTGAAACACTCAGGATTGTGAAGTGGACACATCAATGTGTGTTCCAGCTGTCAGCACCAATGAGACATTAACTGGCACTTTATACAATTTAGTTGATGGACTGAACTCCGTTCGTGGTCCAACTCTGCTCCAATCAGTGGCTGACAAAGCTGTTATGACTGTCAGTCCCAATTCTTGCCATTCTGTCAAATATGGTTTACAAAGTGACACATGTAATGGCATACCTGTGAATCTCAATTTTAAAACATCTTCAGTGGCACCTGTTACTGTTATGACGGCTGTTGAGTTGCCATCATGAATCAAATCGGTCATTGTCAGCTTCACAGGTGAAATGTTTTTCAATTTGTTTTCATACACTGGTGTTCCTGGCAATATGCCACTATGGACCCTAAATACATTCTCAAATCTGCATCTAAACTCTGTCCATGGTTCTCCTTCTTTCTGAGTTGTCCTGGTAATTTCAGTATAATTTATCTTTGGTCCTAACACACCTTTTGCACGTGTAATCATAGCTTCCACTCTTGTTTTCAAGACTGGATCATCATGTGGCAATGGTACGCCATCCTGGTCTGCAGGATTCCAGTCTCCGCGTACCTGACTCCATTTAGGGCCACATGCTTTCATCCACACCTGTTGGACTTCAGGTCCATTAAGGTGGTAAGATGTTCTAATGTTTTCTATATCCTGCATAAATCCCTCGATATCGACATGTGGCGATGGTATCATGTCGACTGCTGCTTTGATATCATCAGCATTCCATGTTCGATATACGAGCATGGTTGATCGCTGTCCTGCTGTTCCTGCACGAGGATTTGGTACTTCTATCATAGGATAGGCACCTCCCTGGTCACTGTGTTCCACCATGGGAGGGGCTGTAGGCAGTTTCGCTTGACTGCGTGTTTGTGGTTTTTCTGGTTTTTCACTTTTTACCTTAGGTTTTACTGCCAAATCATACTGTGGTGGTGGTACATCGTCATCCTCTGGTAGAGGAGATAAGGGTGTTGTTGTCACCGACGATCCAGCCGGCGGTGGTTGCTGAGGCTGTTCTGGTTCTCTGTGCTGAATTATCACATCTTCTTCTGCCTTACCTACAGCTTTCTTTTTCCTTGCTTTCTCTAATCGTCGCTTCTCTGCTCCCTTCTGTCTGTTCTCTGCTTCCTCCTCCCAAAATGCCACTAAATCTGCCCCTACTTTCTGCATCTTTTTCTCATCACCTTTATGTTGCTGTTCTAACTCCTTCTTTAGCTTCTGTATACTGATCAGGTTCAGTCGTCCGTCAAAGTCATGTTTATTTATCCAGGTCTCCAATTTCTTTGTTGCTTTTGGATTTTTTTTTGCTTCCATAAATTTCCAGTCGTCAGTGGATAAATTTTCCTTATTTTTAGACGTCTTACCCCCCATTTTTATTATCCCTTGTTATAATTTGGACTTCAGACGGGGGCACACCTAGGGTGTTCTAAATCTGAAGTTTTCACACTTTCTTTGGACGTGACAATTAATTTGCCGTCGTGTGGTTGATTCCTTTCACCTCCCCGTAGGAAGCGGAATCACTTGCCTCTGCTTCCACACGCATGGTTGTCACTAACGTTGTCCAAAGTATTACACTTTCACACAGTTATTTACACTTACACAAAACACTATTTACACATAGAAACACTTTTAATAATCGTACGCGTATTCTTAGCCCAGGGGAGCTCGCCCTCCCGTGAAATTTAACTAATGTCCTGCATTAGGGGACTCCGCCGTCCCTGCCAGATTTAACTGCTTTTTTACAGTGCACGTATTTCTACCCGGGATTTCCTTTACGTATTAAAACAGAGGAGTCCGTATCCTCCTTCCGGAATTTAACTACGTGCGTCCCTCGCAACCGTAGAGGAGTCCGCCCTCCTTACAGAGTTTAACTGTGTTTCATTAACAGACGATTCTGTATCATCGCTTATGGAGTTTAACTGTTTTATGTGATCACTTTTATCCCCTACCGGTACGCGTATATAAACAGAGGAGTCCACACCCTCCTTACAGAGTTTAACTGCTTTGCATTAACAGACGATTCTGTATCATCGCTTATGGAGTTTAACTGTTTTATGTGATCACTTTTATCCCCTACCGGTACGCGTATATAAACAGAGGAGTCCACACCCTCCTTACAGAGTTTAACTGCTTTGCATTAACAGACGATTCTGTATCATCGCTTACGGAGTTTAACTGTTTTATGTGATCACTTTTATCCCCTACCGCTACGCGTATATAAACAGAGGAGTCCGCACCCTCCTTACAGAGTTTAACTGCTTTGCATTAACAGACAATTCTGTATCATCGCTTGCGGAATTTAACTGTTTATGTGATCTGATCACCACTCACTCAGTACTATTTACAAAGAAATTTTACTCACTGACTCGACTTCCTGTCTGTCTTCTTCGGGAAAATCTTGTCAACCAGACGATGCCAACGGTGGTCGACAATTGCAGACACGATCAATCGATCGGACCTTGGCCAAGGATTTACGTCTGGACTTGACGACCTCCGCTGGACACCTCCGGTATTGTTGAGATCCCGGACGTAGCCCCCAGTCAATGTTGGGTATTTTCTCCTCCAAACATTCTTAAAACCTTTGATAAGACAAACAGAGTCAAGAAACACCAGTGAGACAGAAAGTCAAATTAATCACGCGCGGAGTGCGGCCAGGCTGTACACCAAGGCTACACTAAATTCTGGCCTGTGCTCCCGCTCTTTTTATTAGAGATGCCCTCATTACATCATAAAACTTGTCCTAAGGGGGGGGGGGGGGACAACGCGAGACAAGTTTCTTCCCGTAACATAAACACATACGTCAATAAGCGCAGCTGTAAGGACAAACAGTTTCTTTCTTTTACTCTTATCGTCGGAGGTCGGCACATCTCGTTCGTCTGTTGCAGTTATCAGCTGTTGTG
This sequence comes from Thalassophryne amazonica, assembly GCF_902500255.1. Lineage (NCBI taxonomy): Eukaryota > Metazoa > Chordata > Actinopteri > Batrachoidiformes > Batrachoididae > Thalassophryne > Thalassophryne amazonica. The sequence goes on from NC_047122.1 coordinate 1,093,138, forward strand.
CATCTGCCTGGAGTGTCCTGGTCTTCACACTAAGCATCACGTCACAACAGTCAAAACAACCTTCAGTTCTTTTACTCCCAGTTCAGCCTGACCCCGTCATGCTTCACTCCCAGTCGTTAGCGGCTACGAAAACAAGTTGTATAATAATAATAATAAGTACATCCAGCTCTTCATTCCCAGTTCAGATTGACCCCAGCATGCTAAAACAAGGTTGAATAACACATACATTCTCAGGGTTAGTGCAAACAGCACACTGTTTTCATAAGAAAGAAGACGAAGGTACAAATGTTTAACAGTGATAACATATATATATATATATATATATATAAAATCCTTAACAACTATGAAAACAGATAAGTGTGTATAAAGCTAACTGAATCTGAAAGTAACTGAAAAACAGGTAACTGAACATAAATTAATGCAAATATATGCAAATTGTTAAATGAATATAAAGCTAGCAATCTAAAATGTACTTAAAATCACACTATCTGAATCTAAAAATGTATTTATCACTATGAACATAATTTCATGCAAAGCAATAGCTAAATGGATATAAAGCTAACAAAGTAAAATTGTAAAATTGACGTAAAATAACACTATCTGAATCTAAAAATGTATTTATTACTATGAAAACAGTTAAGTGTATATAAAGCTAACTGAAAAACAGCTAACTGAACATAAATTCATGCAAAGCTATGTGACTAGCTAAATGAATATAAAGCTAGCAATCTAAAATTTACTTAAAATAACACTATATGAATCTAAAAATGTATTTATCACTATGAAAACAGTTAAATGTATATAAAGCTAACTGAAAAACAGCTAACTGAACATATAAATTCATGCAAAGCTATGCAAATAGCTAAATGAATATAAAGATATCAATCTAAAATTTACTTAAAATAACACTATCTGAATCTAAAAATGTATTTATCGCTATGAAAACAGTTAAATGTAAATAAAGCTAACTGAAAAACAGCTAACTGAATATATAAATGCATGCAAAGCTATGCAAAGAGAGAGTTAGAGAAGTAGAAAAAAATCATACTTACTTACGTATTCAGCATTTTATTGTCAATAATGCTAACAAAATTTTAACAATGGAAACAATAATTAGTTAGATTACCCGTTACTGAAAAAAGTAAGTAGCTGTTTATTTTCATAATTATTCCCATCAGTGCTAAGCACCCAACAGAATGTATTTGGTTCCTGAGGATAATATGATGTGATGCATGAGGTCATTAAATATTGTTAATGCACCTGTGGAGAATAACTCACAGAATTTTTAGAAGTGTGGCAGGTTCTGTGACAAATAGATGCAACAGCCTGGGACTCCGACGAGGGCGGTCGCATCTCCTCCACTCTCCCTTATCTCTGTTTTCTGCTTTAACCTTCAAGTCCCTATCTTCACCAGACTGTGAATTCCTCAAATTATATTGGATACTGGATCTATTGGACTACTATTGGATTAACCATGGAATTGATCAGCTGGTCTCTGAACGCTATTGAGACCATTTTTTTCTACAATCAATCAATCAATCAATTTTTTTTTATATAGCGCCAAATCACAACAAACAGTTGCCCCAAGGCGCTTTATATTGTAAGGCAAGGCCATACAATAATTATGTAAAACCCCAACGGTCAAAACGACCCCCTGTGAGCAAGCACTTGGCTACAGTGGGAAGGAAAAAAACCCTTTTAACAGGAAGAAACCTCCAGCAGAACCAGGCTCAGGGAGGGGCAGTCTTCTGCTGGGACTGGTTGGGGCTGAGGGAGAGAACCAGGAAAAAGACATGCTGTGGAGGGGAGCAGAGATCGATCACTAATGATTAAATGCAGAGTGGTGCATACAGAGCAAAAAGAGAAAGAAACAGTGCATCATGGGAACCCCCCAGCAGTCTAAGTCTATAGCAGCATAACTAAGGGATGGTTCAGGGTCACCTGATCCAGCCCTAACTATAAGCTTTAGCAAAAAGGAAAGTTTTAAGCCTAATCTTAAAAGTAGAGAGGGTATCTGTCTCCCTGATCTGAATTGGGAGCTGGTTCCACAGGAGAGGAGCCTGAAAGCTGAAGGCTCTGCCTCCCATTCTACTCTTACAAACCCTAGGAACTACAAGTAAGCCTGCAGTCTGAGAGTGAAGCGCTCTATTGGGGTGATATGGTACTATGAGGTCCCTAAGATAAGATGGGACCTGATTATTCAAAACCTTATAAGTAAGAAGAAGAATTTTAAATTCTATTCTAGAATTAACAGGAAGCCAATGAAGAGAGGCCAATATGGGTGAGATATGCTCTCTCCTTCTAGTCCCCGTCAGTACTCTAGCTGCAGCATTTTGAATTAACTGAAGGCTTTTCAGGGAACTTTTAGGACAACCTGATAATAATGAATTACAATAGTCCAGCCTAGAGGAAATAAATGCATGAATTAGTTTTTCAGCGTCACTCTGAGACAAGACCTTTCTGATTTTAGAGATATTGCGTAAATGCAAAAAAGCAGTCCTACATATTTGTTTAATATGCGCATTGAATGACATATCCTGATCAAAAATGACTCCAAGATTTCTCACAGTATTACTAGAGGTCAGGGTAATGCCATCCAGAGTAAGGATCTGGTTAGACACCATGTTTCTATGATTTGTGGGGCCAAGTACAATAACTTCAGTTTTTTCTGAATTTAAAAGCAGGAAATTAGAGGTCATCCATGTCTTTATGTCTGTAAGACAATCCTGCAGTTTAGCTAATTGGTGTGTGTCCTCTGGCTTCATGGATAGATAAAGCTGGGTATCATCTGCGTAACAATGAAAATTTAAGCAATACCGTCTAATAATACTGCCTAAGGGAAGCATGTATAAAGTGAATAAAATTGGTCCTAGCACAGAACCTTGTGGAACTCCATAATTAACCTTAGTCTGTGAAGAAGATTCCCCATTTACATGCACAAATTGTAATCTATTAGATAAATATGATTCAAACCACCGCAGCGCAGTGCCTTTAATACCTATGGCATGCTCTAATCTCTGTAATAAAATTTTATGGTCAACAGTATCAAAAGCAGCACTGAGGTCTAACAGAACAAGCACAGAGATAAGTCCACTGTCTGAGGCCATAAGAAGATCATTTGTAACCTTCACTAATGCTGTTTCTGTACTATGATGAATTCTAAAACCTGACTGAAACTCTTCAAATAGACCATTCCTCTGCAGATGATCAGTTAGCTGTTTAACAACTACCCTTTCAAGAATTTTTGAGAGAAAAGGAAGGTTGGAGATTGGCCTATAATTAGCTAAGATAGCTGGGTCAAGTGATGGCTTTTTAAGTAATGGTTTAATTACTGCCACCTTAAAGGCCTGTGGTACATAGCCAACTAACAAAGATAGATTAATCATATTTAAGATTGAAGCATTAAATAATGGTAGGACTTCCTTGAGCAGCCTGGCAGGAATGGGGTCCAATAAACATGCCGATGGTTTGGACAAAGCAACCAATGAAAATAACTCAGACAGAACAATCGGAGAGAAAGAGTCTAACCAAATACCGGCATCACTGAAAGCAGCCAAAGATAACGATACATCTTTGGGATGGTTATGAGTAATTTTTTCTCTAATAGTCAAAATTTTGTTAGCAAAGAAAGTCATGAAGTCATTACTAGTTAAAGTTAAAGGAATACTCGGCTCAATAGAGCTCTGACTCTTTGTCAGCCTAGCTACAGTGCTGAAAAGAAACCTGAGGTTATTCTTATTTTCTTCAATTAGTGATGAGTAGAAAGATGTCCTAGCTTTACGGAGGGCTTTTTTATAGAGCAACAAACTCTTTTTCCAGGCTAAGTGAAGATCTTCTAAGTTAGTGAGACGCCATTTCCTCTCCAACTTACGGGTTATCTGCTTTAAGCTACGAGTTTGTGAGTTATACCACGGAGTCAGACACTTCTGATTTAAAGCTCTCTTTTTCAGAGGAGCTACAGCATCCAAAGTTGTCTTCAAAGAGGATGTAAAACTATTGACGAGATACTCTAACTCCCTTACAGAGTTTAGGTAGCTACTCTGCTCTGTGTTGGTGACAACTGCCACACAAAATGACACTGCCTGTATGCACAGGGATGCACAGTGCATCAAAGTACAACAAAACTCAAATTAACAGCAAAATTAAAGACAAACCTCATGGAAAAATACAAAATTTTTATAACTCTGGTTTGTATCATATTTTACCAAATTATTTTTTCTCCTCAATTGCCTTCAGAAATCCTACAGCGGAATGTTTTATTTAACTTAATACTCTGTATTTTTTATGCTGCTACTGGGTTAAATAGTAATAAAAATGATAATAATAATAATATTCATAATAATACTTTAAAAAGAAAGGTCTGTCTGTTAAACGGGGTACACCCACATTGTGAAACAATACCACAATATTAAAAAAACACTTTGTTCCACAGTAGACCACAGTATTGGGCAGATAATGACATTATCAGCCTGCATTTGGTGAGCTGATATTGAGTATCAACATGCATGGACAGTAAATCAGACCTCCAGGTGATAATAACCACAGTTAACAGCAACACTTAAAGTAGACCAACAGTCATCATGGGGAAAATATAGATAGATTCATACTTTCAATCATAGTATAAATGCTTTTTTGAGCAAATTGTTCCAAGAGGTTAAAATATTGATGTCAAATGTTTAAATGAGCAAAATACTTGAATTCATTCTCTCTTTGTTTGAGAGGGTGTGTGATGTCACACAGACCTACATAACTAACAGGGGTGTGGCCTAGCTCTAATGCATCACACAGACCTACATAACTAACAGGGGTGTGGCCTAGCTCTAATGCATCACACAGACCTACATAACTAACAGGGGTGTGGCCTAGCTCCATGCATTTCTATAGAAGGACGTGAGGTGAACAGACTCGTGTCCTTGATTTGAACCAAATTCCACTTTGGCAAACTTCCCAAAAATGACCTTTGGAATTTTGTGTGCGGAGGCATAAATCCACATGGAATGGCAGTGTCTATGAGGTACTGTGTTGTAGACACGGTACCTCACTCCCTCCGTGTGTTTTCATTGAGGAGGATTTTCAGGAACATAATGAATGGTTTGAGCTCCACAAGCTCCGCGCCTGAAGAGGATTTCCTCCCTGCAGCCGCGCCACCTTCTCCCACTGCCACTGTCGTGTTTGAGCAGTCGGGGAAGGTGGTGACAGGACGGCAGACACACAGCGGATGGGTACACACACATTTGGCACATGGTGGTTATGAATTTGCCCACAGCCGCTGTGCCAGCGTCTCCTCTGAAGGTTCAGTGAGAGGTGAATCATCAGTCACCAGCAACGAGACAAAAACACGCCGCCGCTAGGCACCAAATGTCATCAGCTGTAAATTAGATTCCAAAATATCTGACATTATTGCGGTCAGAGGACAAGCCAGTGATAATATTTGAGTCCAGAAATGAGGCAGGTCGAGTAAATAAATGCCGTTATGTAATTACATGCTCTATGGTTATTTTTTAAAATTCTTTTTCTATTATAGTTTCTTTTGTTATGCGGGGTCGATGAGTCTGACTGCTCTGGTCTCTCCAGCTGACTCCTGGTCTTCCAGGTACTTTCAGAGAAGTTGTGGCCTGGAACACCAGAGGGTCACAAGGTTCACTCCCCTGACCAGTCAAGAAGGGCACTGGTCTTGCCTTCGTTACTGTCACTGAGGTTCTTTGCTACACTTCAGAATGTCATGGACAGATTTCGAACACGTTTGGTTCAAGGGTCAGTGAAGATGTCGTTTCATTGCAGAGCTGATCCAAATCCGCTCCCAAACCCATTCCTTTTCTTCCACTTTTTCCTTTGAGTTGCTCTCTATCATTCTTGCCTTGTGACATCATAAAGATGTATTATGATATATTGATACACACCAATTAAACTAATTAAGGGAAGGGCTGGATGCATGGAGCGCCCCAATACCACACACACCCATCGGTCTTTCACCACCTTTCCAGGCTCACTACCTGGGTTTCTGTTCCAGATTTGTAAAAACGTTAATGAAAATGCTGTAATTTTGCTTTTCTGCTGTGTCCACATCCTGAAAACATTGTGTCACTGATGGAATGATGATGTGAGGTTCTGTGTTCTCATGATAACTGTCACACTGTCGAGGCTCTCAGGATGTAAGTCCTGCTAAATATTGACATTTCATGTTTAATTTTTTATGTTTAATAAAAACTTCATCCACTTCATGGATTTTTCAAATGTCGTGAAGCTTCCTGTAGTGTCCTGTAAAAAAATTAGTGTTTTGAAGTAAAGACTTTTTCAAATTGCCTGAAAAACCATCTCATGTAAGCATAAAAGGTTTATGTAATATTTGAGAGTTGCTGTGAAATACACGTATCCATTATGCAGATTTTAAATTTGCTACTTCATCCTGGAGGATAATGGAGACCCACTTGCCCAGAGTTTTCAGTGGTGAATAAAAGAGAATAAAGTATGAAATAGGAGTCAGACAAACATTAGGGTTTGAGCAGAGCAGGTATTCTGCTCTGTAAGTTCAGTTCACAGCGCTTTACTTTTTCCACATTTTCCTGTTACAGCCTCATTCCAAAATGGATTAAAGAATTTTTTTCCTTCAAAAGTCTACTCACAACACCCCATAATGACAACATGAAAAAGTTTTTCTTTTGCAAATTTTTTAATTAAAAAAAAACAAAGAAATCACATGTCCATGAGTATTCACAGTCTTTGCTCAATGCTTTTGTTGATGCACCTTTTGCAGCAACTACAACCTCAAGTCTTCTTGAATATGACACCACAAGCTTCTGTCACATTAAGCTGTCTCTTAATGTGACCAAGCTGCAGGTCTATCTGAAGCTTCCCCTAAATTTGACAACGCTCTACTCTCACAAAAATGAACCTATGAAGTGTAAAAGCTGTTAACTAGTCTTATTCAAATTCAGCTCATTAAAACCACCTACTTCCTGCATATTAACGGGAATTTAAGTCTCTCTGCCGAGTGTTGAGGTTTTCTGCAAACATTTTTTCAGTGTATCTGCCTTAATTGGCTTCAGAGAAATCCAGAATATAGAAAAGTAAACTTATTTCAAATGTGGGAAGTAGTAAGGGGTGTGGCTAGGAGGCAGGAATAGATTTATGGGGGAAAAGGAGGTTTGCCTCTGCAGCTGTGAACATCATTATTCAAACTACTGCAGTGCAAATCTCAGCTATTATGCCAAATATAAATCCACATTTCAGATGACAGCAGCTTTAAAATTGCTGTGGAAGGAGATCTCCTCCTTCCAGCTCCATGTGGAGATAACAACAAACAGGAACAAAGTTACCTGCTCCGAGAGGCAAAGTGTCTCACAGGAAGCACAAACTTTTCAGCAACTTAACTTGAAGTCTTAATGCACCAGTACTACTGCAATGTCAGGAGAGCTTTTTCTCTTCTGTTTTTTCTCCAGGTTAAACTCCAGGGGTCTCATGTATAAAGACTTGCGTGGATTTCCTACTGAAACATGGCGTACACCAAAACCCAGAAACTGGCGTACATATACAAATTCAAATGTATCAAAGTGTGCGTACGCATGGATCCAAGCATGTTCCCAATCAACATGGAAATCAGCGCACATGCATAAGCACCAAATTCCTCCCCATCCACGCCCCACTATTTAAATATGCTGATTTATTTAAATAAGCCCTTGGATCTGGGGATTCCCCTCGCTGTCCAATCATTCCACATGAACAGAGGTAAGAAAAGAAATTTTTAACAAGTTTTAGCTACAGATGAAGGGGAGTAAATGATAGGCAGGGATGTCTTATTTGGTACCCCGTCAACCGGAATAAACAGAAGCAGTGCACACACACTGAAGTTTAAAAAAATGAGGTGCGTCACAACTTTAGGAATTCACACTCAGGTTGGACTGCACATCGGATCACTTTTATATCCATCCATATAATTGCAAACACTGTGGGTGTGTTAATCGTTCATCAGTGTGTCTCTGATGTGCACATCACTCTGACCACTTCTTGTTTTCACACTATTAACAGTTTCCCAGCATCACCTCTACATGTCAGTCAGTAGCTGTAGAAACATGTAGAAACGTGGGGCACCGCACATTTCCATGGTCATTTTACTTTGGATACATCAGAACATTAGCGTGGGAACAGATGTACGCCACATTTTTGTGTGTATGCATGCTTTGTACTTTCCTTTTCGCTAAGGCTTATAGTTAGGGCTGGATCGGGTGACCCTGGACCATCCCTTGGTTATGCTGCTTTAGACGTAGATTGTGGGGGGGTTCCCATGATGCACTGTTTCTTTCTCTTTTTGCTCCGTATGCATCACTCTGCATTTAATCATTAGTGATTGATCTCTGCTCCCCTCCACAGCATGTCTTTTTCCTGTTTTTTTCCCTCAGCCCCAACCAGTCCCAGCAGAAGACTGCCCCTCCCTGAGCCTGGTTCTGCTGGAGGTTTCTTCCTGTTAAAAGGGAGTTTTTCCTTCCCACTGTTGCCAAGTGCTTGCTCACAGGGGGTCGTTTTGACCGTTGGGGTTTTTCATAATTATTGTATGGCCTTGCCTTACAATATAAAGCGCCTTGGGGCAACTGTTTGTTGTGATTTGGCGCTATATAAGAAAAAAGTTGATTGATTGATTGATGAGACCGCTGGTCACTATGTGTTCTTGCAGGTTTAAAGCAGGAGAGAAACTTTATCAAATCAGCAATGTTTATTAGCCTGATTTACTGAAATCCCAGATAACGAGTGCTAAATTGTGCATAATATCTGTATTACACTCAACAAAAATATAAACGCAACACTTTTGGTTTTGCTCCCATTTTGTATGAGATGAACTCAAAGATCTAAAACTTTTTCCACATATACAATATCACCATTTCCCTCAAATATTGTTCACAAACCAGTCTAAATCTGTGAGAGTGAGCACTTCTCCTTTGCTGAGATAATCCATCCCACCTCACAGGTGTGCCATATCAAGATGCTGATTAGACACCATGATTAGTGCACAGGTGTGCCTTAGACTGCCCACAATAAAAGGCCACTCTGAAAGGTGCAGTTTTATCACACAGCACAATGCCACAGACGTTGCAAGATTTGAGAGAGCGTGCAATTGGCATGCTGACAGCAGGAATGTCAACCAGAGCTGTTGCTCGTGTATTGAATGTTCATTTCTCTACCATAAGCCGTCTCCAAAGGCGTTTCAGAGAATTTGGCAGTACATCCAACCAGCCTCACAACCACAGACCACGTGTAACCACACCAGCCCAGGACCACCAGTCCAAGATCGTCTGAGACCAGCCACTCGGACAGCTGCTGGAACAATCGGTTTGCATAACCAAAGAATTTCTGCACAAACTGTCAGAAACCGTCTCAGGGAAGCTCATCTGCATGCTTGTCGTCCTCATCGGGGTCTCGACCTGACTCCAGTTCGTCGTCGTAACCGACTTGAGTGGGCAAATGCTCACATTCGCTGGCGTTTGGCACGTTGGAGAGGTGTTCTCTTCAACTCTATGCGAAGGAGATGTGTTGCACTGCATGAGGCAAATGGTGGTCACACCAGATACTGACTGGTATCCCCCCCCCCCCCCCCAATAAAACAAAACTGCACCTTTCAGAGTGGCCTTTTATTGTGGGCAGTCTAAGGCACACCTGTGCACTAATCATGGTGTCTAATCAGCATCAGCACCCCTGTGAGGTGGGATGGATTATCTCAGCAAAGGAGAAGTGCTCACTATCACAGATTTAGACTGATTTGTGAACAATATTTGAGGGAAATGGTGATATTGTGTATGTGGAAAAAGTTTTAGATCTTTGAGTTCATCTCATACAAAATGGGAGCAAAACCAAAAGTGTTGCGTTTATATTTTTGTTGAGTGTATTAAAAGCCAAGTGGCCTCTGTGTGCATGTATGTGTTTGTGCATGCGTGTCTATGGCTTCAATCATGGAGAAATTGGCAGCCCAGTCTCACGTTTTTTATTTTGTTGTTGTTTTGTTTTTTGTGCTCCCGTCAGGAAATGAGTCCAATTTTCGTGATGGGGTTTTTATTTTTTAACTCACTATTACTAACCCTTCTCCTTCCCGCCACCCTAACCATAACCATAACCTGGTGCTTTGACATCAACAGTCCAACAAATGCTTTATACCTCTGGGGCCGACTAAATTACTAAATTATAAATAACTTTTTAATGATATGAGATAGAAACTTACTCTTTTTTTGCTGAAAAGTTAACGCTGAGGACTTTTGAGCCAGCCATCGGCCATCTTTGTACTCCTCATAGAAGCTGTGTGATGACGTGCGCAATGTGAGTGTCCAACCATGATATGTTACTAGTTGGCCCATTTAAATAGCCCCCTGGGTGCTCCAATGAGTACATAGTATTGGGCTCCAATGTGCCATTATGCACAGCGATCAGTGAAAGCAGACAGAGCAGACGGAGAACCTCTGATGACAATCTCACGTGCTCAAACAAAGAGTGTGTAACTATCACGACTGCTCCACTAGTTTGCATATGAATTTTACTGGATAACTCTGTTGCTTTCTCAGTGTAAAGCACTTGTTTACCATATCAGTGGAGCGAGGGGGAGGGGCCGCTCCTCAGACTGTAAAGCCCCTTTCACACCGGGGCTGCTCCCGGTTGCTCCCAGTTGCGCCGTGCATCATTATGACAACACCGCGTGGAAGCAACTCAGTGCTGAGATGATGCAGCTCGGCGCCACAACAGCACGAGGGCGCAAAGGAGGAAGCAAGTCGTGTGCCGAAAAATTAAACCTGTTTAATTTTTTGGCATCCTGTGCTCGACGCAGAAAGGAAGTGGTTCCACCGCAAGTCAGGGCAAAAAGGCGTAACTCGGGGCAAAGAGGCATTACCCGGCGTGACTCGAAGCCAATTTATGATTCCTGCTGTGTTCCATTGTTCCCGCAGTATAAATCACACAGGATTGTTTTTATACCGTGGACTTAATGCAGTAACTCCAGACATCTCCACATTTGCTTGGCGGTCCGTTCGCGCGCGCATGCATGCATCTCACGGTCAAAGGAGGAAAGAAAAAAAAAATTGTCTACAGGCAGTTAGTTCCTTTCTCTGCTTAGACTCTCTCATCATAGTTAAAAAAGGACATAAGTCCAGGACATGTCAACATCAACACATTTGCTTAAGGACAGTCCGTGCGCTCATGTGCAGATAAGCTATAACAGAACTCAGAGCGCAGCCCTGCAGCTCAGCACAACAAGTAGAAGAGAAGTTAGAGTGCACAGTCTGTCTGCAGCCAAACTGTGCACTCTGACTTCTTTGTGCAGAGAACCTGCAGGCTGCGTTCTCATCTCTTCTCTGCCCCCTGCTGCGCACACCTGACGCAGAAATTCCTGCGTCGTCATGACGCCACAGGGAGCAACTGGGAGCAGCCCCAGTGTGAAAGGGACTTAAGGAGCCAAAGTGGCCCAAAGTGTGAATGAAAGCTGCTTTAGGAGCAGCACAGAACACTCCAAAACACAGAAGTAGATGTTTGTGATGTAACCTTTGTGTAATAGCAGAAAGAAATTGCTTTGAGATGAGGACAAACAACACACACAGACCATTTTATATATATTGTTCAAAATGCGCATTTGTGTTTATTGTTTGAACCTTTTTGTTGTACAGTCTTTCACACAAGACCTCAAATTACCTTTACAGTTGTTTATTATAGTTTACTGTGTGTTTTGAATAAATGTGAGTGGAAAATTATTTCCGCTTTAATTTTTCCTTTCTTATTTCTGATGGTAAACCTTTATTACACTTATAAAACACAACAAAAGCACATATATATATATATATATATATATATATATTATGAAAGCACAGGTTGTCCGAAAAAAAGAGACATAAAACTTGATTGTGGGATGCAGGGAGAGCTGTTAACAGCAATAATAGAACATTTATTCCAGGCGAGTGAACTGTCCACAAAATGCCCTCGGACCCCAGAGGGTTAAATAGGAGTGTAAAACTTTTCTCAGTCAACTTGGAAAAACAGTTAGATAGTTCAAAAATAATTCTGACGATGTAGTTCGTCATGCCGTGCACTGACTTTGTGCACTTCCAAAAAAAAGACTTTATTTCCTCAGTCCAGCGAAAAATCATCACAAATTTGTCCATGTTTTCATTGTAACTTCATCCTCTTCATCCTAACAGCTCTTCGTGACTCCAAACGGTGTAGAGGATTTGTTTTTTGTGCTAGAAGATTTAGCACCATCAATTAGCTCGTTCAAATCGTTGTCCGTCAGCAAAGCAAACTCTGCTATGTTTAGCTAAACCCCACCCCCACTGGTATGTGTGTGGGTGGGGTTTGCAGCATGCAATGGTACAAAATGTATGAAACTAACTTGCAGGGTAAATGCAACGCAACACAAATGGGATGAATAATCCATGTCATGTGACATGCAAAGCACCAATCAAATGACAAGAATCCACTCAGTCGTGATACAATATCTGATATAAATGTGTCTGTAGTGAATATGAGTAGTTTTTGATCAGACGCTATCTCAGCTTTAACTAGCTGGTTGGTCTTTAGGGAAGCATTTGTGCTCAGATTTCACTTCTACACTTCTGAAGAAGTCTCCAATGCCTTCCCACAAGAAAATGATGCTCAGTGACAGAGGATGTTATCTAGTTATCTGGCACAAAATGTTGTATTTATTGATGAGAAAACTTTAGTGAAGGATCGCATGTGAAGAAGCTGCTTGTAGATGATGTGAAGGGTAACACACAGCAGATTGTAGGTGGGGAGCAGTGATGTGTTATACAATACATCTGCCTGGACCTTTATTTATTTATTTAAAAATAGATTTGGGTATTTCTTTATAACAGAGTACTGTAACGGGTGGTGAATGGTTTAGACCCCAGTGCAGAGGTCATACAGGAGAGGTCAAACACAGCCTTTAATGACTCACATGGCAATAGGTCAGAGGTCAGTACACAGGATATCAGTCCAAACCTGGCAAATGTGTCAATCAATCAATCAATCAATTTTTCTATATAGCGCCAAATCACAACAAACAGTTGCCCCAAGGCGCTTTATATTGTAAGGCAAGGCCATACAATAATTATGTAAAACCCCAACGGTCAAAACGACCCCCTGTGAGCAAGCACTTGGCTACAGTGGGAAGGAAAAACTCCCTTTTAACAGGAAGAAACCTCCAGCAGAACCAGGCTCAGGGAGGGGCAGTCTTCTGCTGGGACTGGTTGGGGCTGAGGGAGAGAACCAGGAAAAAGACATGCTGTGGAGGGGAGCAGAGATCGATCACTAATGATTAAATGCAGAGTGGTGCATACAGAGCAAAAAGAGAAAGAAACACTCAGTGCATCATGGGAACCCCCCAGCAGTCTACGTCTATAGCAGCATAACTAAGGGATGGTTCAGGGTCACCTGATCCAGCCCTAACTATAAGCTTTAGCAAAAAGGAAAGTTTTAAGCCTAATCTTAAAAGTAGAGAGGGTGTCTGTCTCCCTGATCTGAATTGGGAGCTGGTTCCACAGGAGAGGAGCCTGAAAGCTGAAGGCTCTGCCTCCCATTCTACTCTTACAAACCCTAGGAACTACAAGTAAGCCTGCAGTCTGAGAGCGAAGCGCTCTATTGGGGTGATATGGTACTACGAGGTCCCTAAGATAAGATGGGACCTGATTATTCAAAACCTTATAAGTAAGAAGAAGAATTTTAAATTCTATTCTAGAATTAACAGGAAGCCAATGAAGAGAGGCCAATATGGGTGAGATATGCTCTCTCCTTCTAGTCCCCGTCAGTACTCTAGCTGCAGCATTTTGAATTAACTGAAGGCTTTTTAGGGAACTTTTAGGACAACCTGATAATAATGAATTACAATAGTCCAGCCTAGAGGAAATAAATGCATGAATTAGTTTTTCAGCATCACTCTGAGACAAGACCTTTCTGATTTTAGAGATATTGCGTAAATGCAAAAAAGCAGTCCTACATATTTGTTTAATATGCGCTTTGAATGACATATCCTGATCAAAAATGACTCCAAGATTTCTCACAGTATTACTAGAGGTCAGGGTAATGCCATCCAGAGTAAGGATCTGGTTAGACACCATGTTTCTAAGATTTGTGGGGCCAAGTACAATAACTTCAGTTTTATCTGAGTTTAAAAGCAGGAAATTAGAGGTCATCCATGTCTTTATGTCTGTAAGACAATCCTGCAGTTTAGCTAATTGGTGTGTGTCCTCTGGCTTCATGGATAGATAAAGCTGGGTATCATCTGCATAACAATGAAAATTTAAGCAATACCGTCTAATAATACTGCCTAAGGGAAGCATGTATAAAGTGAATAAAATTGGTCCTAGCACAGAACCTTGTGGAACTCCATAATTAACTTTAGTCTGTGAAGAAGATTCCCCATTTACATGAACAAATTGTAATCTATTAGACAAATATGATTCAAACCACCGCAGCGCAGTGCCTTTAATACCTATGGCATGCTCTAATCTCTGTAATAAAATTTTATGGTCAACAGTATCAAAAGCAGCACTGAGGTCCAACAGAACAAGCACAGAGATGAGTCCACTGTCCGAGGCCATAAGAAGATCATTTGTAACCTTCACTAATGCTGTTTCTGTACTATGATGAATTCTAAAACCTGACTGAAACTCTTCAAATACACCATTCCTCTGCAGATGATCAGTTAGCTGTTTTACAACTACCCTTTCAAGAATTTTTGAGAGAAAAGGAAGGTTGGAGATTGGCCTATAATTAGCTAAGATAGCTGGGTCAAGTGATGGCTTTTTAAGTAATGGTTTAATTACTGCCACCTTAAAGGCCTGTGGTACATAACCAACTAACAAAGATAGATTGATCATATTTAAGATCGAAGCATTAAATAATGGTAGGGCTTCCTTGAGCAGCCTGGTAGGAATGGGGTCTAATAAACATGTTGATGGTTTGGATGAAGTAACTAATGAGAATAACTCAGACAGAACAATCGGAGAGAAAGAGTCTAACCAAATACCGGCATCACTGAAAGCAGCCAAAGATAACGATACGTCTTTGGGATGGTTATGAGTAATTTTTTCTCTAATAGTTAAAATTTTGTTAGCAAAGAAAGTCATGAAGTCATTACTAGTTAAAGTTAATGGAATACTCAGCTCAATAGAGCTCTGACTCTTTGTCAGCCTGGCTACAGTGCTGAAAAGAAACCTGGGGTTGTTCTTATTTTCTTCAATTAGTGATGAGTAGAAAGATGTCCTAGCTTTACGGAGGGCTTTTTTATAGAGCAACAGACTCTTTTTCCAGGCTAAGTGAAGATCTTCTAAATTAGTGAGACGCCATTTCCTCTCCAACTTACGGGTTATCTGCTTTAAGCTACGAGTTTGTGAGTTATACCACGGAGTCAGGCACTTCTGATTTAAAGCTCTCTTTTTCAGAGGAGCTACAGCATCCAAAGTTGTCTTCAATGAGGATGTAAAACTATTGACGAGATACTCTATCTCCCTTACAGAGTTTAGGTAGCTACTCTGCACTGTGTTGGTATATGGCATTAGAGAACATAAAGAAGGAATCATATCCTTAAACCTAGTTACAGCGCTTTCTGAAAGACATCTAGTGTAATGAAACTTATTCCCCACTGCTGGGTAGTCCATCAGAGTAAATGTAAATGTTATTAAGAAATGATCAGACAGAAGGGAGTTTTCAGGGAATACTGTTAAGTCTTCTATTTCCATACCATAAGTCAGAACAAGATCTAAGATATGATTAAAGTGGTGGGTGGACTCATTTACTTTTTGAGCAAAGCCAATAGAGTCTAATAATAGATTAAATGCACTGTTGAGGCTGTCATTCTCAGCATCTGTGTGGATGTTAAAATCGCCCACTATAATTATCTTATCTGAGCTAAGCACTAAGTCAGACAAAAGGTCTGAAAATTCACAGAGAAACTCACAGTAACGACCAGGTGGACGATAGATAATAACAAATAAAACTGGTTTTTGGGACTTCCAATTTGGATGGACAAGACTAAGAGACAAGCTTTCAAATGAATTAAAGCTCTGTCTGGGTTTTTGATTAATTAATAAGCTGGAATGGAAGATTGCTGCTAATCCTCCGCCCCGGCCCGTGCTACGAGCATTCTGACAGTTAGTGTGACTCGGGGGTGTTGACTCATTTAAACTAACATATTCATCCTGCTGTAACCAGGTTTCTGTTAGGCAGAATAAATCAATATGTTGATCAATTATTATATCATTTACCAACAGGGACTGTTGGTAAATGATATTCTTGTGCCAGTCCACGAGGGGACTGGCACAAGAATTGTCAGAGAGGCAGAGAAAGGTCCAAAAAACACAAGAAGAATCCTGCTGGCCAAACTGTCCAAATACAGCAGGAACAAATCAAAAAGCACTCTGGGAAATAAAGGTCGGCAACAAGAACATGTACACAGAGTGACTCTGGATGGACCACTAATGGCCAGACTGCATCACTTAGAGTCAGATGACATCAAGGTGGAGGAGAGGTAGAGGTACAGGTACAGGTAAAGGAACAGGTAGAGGTACAGGTACAAGTACAGGTAGAGGAACAGGAACAGGCACAGGTACAGGTACAGGTACAAGTACAGGTAGAGGTACAGGTACAAGTACAGGTACAGGTAGAGGTACAAGTAGAGGTACAGGTAGAGGTACAGGTACAAGTACAGGTAGAGGTACAGGTACAGGTGCAAGTACAGGTAGAGGTGCAGATACAGGTAAAGGAACAGGTAGAGGTACAGGTACAAGTACAGGTAGAGCAACAGGCCTAGGTACAAGTAGAGGTACGGGTACAGGTACAGGTACAAGTATAGGTAGAGGAACAGGCACAGGTACAAGTAGAGGTACAGGTAGAGGTATAGGTACAAATACAGGTAGAGGTACAGGTAAAGGAACAGGTAGAGGTACAGGTACAAGTATAGGTAGAGGAACAGGCACAGGTACAAGTAGAGGTACAGGTAGAGGTATAGGTACAAATACAGGTAGAGGTACAGGTACAAGTAGAGGTACGGGTATAGGTACAGGTACAAGTATAGGTAGAGGAACAGGCACAGGTACAAGTAGAGGTACAGGTAGAGGTATAGGTACAAATACAGGTAGAGGTACAGGTAAAGGAACAGGTAGAGGTACAGGTACAAGTACAGGTAGAGCAACAAGTACAGGTGCAAGTACAGGTAGAGGTACAGGTACATGTACAGTTAGAGGTACAGGTAGAGGTGGAGGTACAGGTAGAGGTACAGGTACAGGTAAAGGAACAGGTAGAGGTACAGGTACAGTTAGAGGTACAGGTAGAGGTGGAGGTACAGGTAGAGGTGGAGGTACAGGTAGAGGTACAGGTACAGGTAAAGGAACAGGTAGAGGTACAGGTACAGGTAAAGGAACAGGTAGAGGTACAGGTACAAGTACAGGTAGAGGTACAGGTAAAGGAACAGGTAGAGGTACAGGTAGAGGTACACGTACAAGTACAGGTAGAGGAACAGGCACAGGTACAAGTAGAGGTACAGGTAAAGAAACAGGTAGAGGTACAGGTACAGGTCAAGGAACAGGAAGAGGTACAGGTACAAGTACAGGTAGAGGTACAGGTACAAGTACAGGTACAGGTAGAGGTACAGGCACAGGTACAAGTAGAGGTACAGCTAAAGAAACAGGTAGAGGTACAGGTACAGGTAAAGGAACAGGAAGAGGTACAGGTACAAGTACATGTACAGGTAGAGGTACAGGTACAGGTACAAGTACAGGTAGAGGTACAGGTACAAGTACAGGTAGAGGTACAGGCACAGGTACAAGTAGAGGTACAGCTAAAGAAACAGGTAGAGGTACAGGTACAGGTAAAGGAAGAGGTACAGGTACAAGTACAGGTAGAGGTACAGGTACAAGTACAGGTACAGGTAGAGGTACAAGTAGAGGTACAGGTACAGGTGCAAGTACAGGTAGAGGTGCAGATACAGGTAAAGGAACAGGTAGAGGTACAGGTACAAGTACAGGTAGAGGTACAGGTACAAGTACAGGTAGAGCAACAGGCCTAGGTACAAGTAGAGGTACGGGTAGAGGTACAGGTACAAGTATAGGTAGAGGAACAGGTACAGGTACAAGTAGAGGTACAGGTAGAGGTATAGGTACAAATACAGGTAGAGGTACAGGTACAAGTAGAGGTACAAGCAGAGGTACAGGTAAAGGAACATGTAGAGGTACAGGTACAAGTACAGGTAGAGCAACAAGTACAGGTGCAAGTACAGGTAGAGGTACAGGTACAGTTAGAGGTACAGGTAGAGGTGGAGGTACAGGTAGAGGTGGAGGTACAGGTAAAGGAACAGGTAGAGGTACAGGTACAGTTAGAGGTACAGGTAGAGGTGGAGGTACAGGTAGAGGTGGAGGTACAGGTAGAGGTACAGGTACAGGTAAAGGTACAGGTAGAGGTACAGGTACAGTTAGAGGTACAGGTAGAGGTGGAGGTACAGGTAGAGGTACAGGTACAGGTAAAGGAACAGGTAGAGGTAGAGGTACAGGTAAAGGAACAGGTAGAGGTACAGGTATAAGTACAGGTAGAGGTACAGGTACAGGTAAAGGAACAGGAAGAGGTACATGTACAAGTACGGGTAGAGGTACAGGTACAAGTACAGGTACAGGTACAAGTACAGGTAGAGGTACAGGTACAAGTACAGGTAGAGGTACAGGTACAAGTACAGGTAGAGGTACAGGTGCAAGTACAGGTAGAGGTGCAGATACAGGTAAAGGAACAGGTAGAGGTACAGGTACAGGTAAAGGAACAGGAAGAGGTACATGTACAAGTACGGGTAGAGGTACAGGTACAAGTACAGGTACAGGTACAAGTACAGGTAGAGGTACAGGTGCAAGTACAGGTAGAGGTGCAGATACAGGTAAAGGAACAGGTAGAGGTACAGGTACAACTACAGGTAGAGCAACAGGCCTAGGTACAAGTAGAGATACGGGTAGAGGTACAGGTACAAGTACAGGTAGAGGAACAGGCACAGGTACAAGTAGAGGTACAGGTAGAGGTACAGGTACAAATACAGATAGAGGTACAGGTACAAGTAGAGGTACAAGCAGAGGTTCAGGTAAAGGAACAGGTAGAGGTACAGGTACAAGTACAGGTAGAGCAACAAGTACAGGTGCAAGTACAGGTAGAGGTACAGGTAAAGGAACAGGTAGAGGTACAGGTAAAAGTACAGGTAGGGGTACAGGTACAGGTACAAGTACACGTAGGGGAGCAGGCACAGGTACAAGTAGAGGTACAGGTACAAGTACAGGTAGAGGAACAGGCACAGGTAAAAGTAGAGGTACAGGTAGAGGTAAAGGAACAGGTAGAGGTACAGGTACAAGCAGAGGTACAGGTAGAGGCACATGTAAAGGAATCGGTACAAGTACAAGTACAGGTAGATTTACAGGTAGAGGTACAGGTACAGGTAAAGATAGAGGTACGGGCAGAGGTAGAAGTACAGGTACAGGCAGAGGTAGAGGTACAGGTGGAGGTAGAGGTACAGGTAGAGGTACAAGCACAGGTAGAGGTACAGGCAGAGGTACAGGTGGAGGTACAGGTACAGGCAGAGGTAGAGGTACAGGTACAGGCAGAGGTAAAGGTAGAGGTACAGGCAAAAGTAGAGGTACAGGTACAGGTAGAGGTAAAGGTAGAGGTACAGGCAGAGGTGGAGGCACAGGTACAGGTAGAGGTACAGGCAGAGGTACAGGTACAAGCAGAGGCAGAGGTACAGGTAGCAGTAGAGGTACAAGCAGAGGTAGAGGTACAGGCAGAGGTACAGGTACAGGCAGAGGTAGAGGTAGAGGTACAGGTACAGGCAGAGGTAGAGGTACAGGCAGAGGTACAAGCAGAGGTAGAGGTACAGGTAGCAGTAGAGGTACAAGCAGAGGCAGAGGTACAGGCAGAGGTAGAGGTACAGGTACAGGCTGCTGCCACTGACCATGAACTGAAAATGGACTTAAAATCAACTTCAAAACTTACTGCCAGTTTGTAGAAGACACTTTCTTCAAACAGTGGCAAGTCAAGTCATGTCTGGGAGCATGCGCTGGTGCTGTGCTGCACTGTGCCATATCCACAACACCATGGAACCGCCTTGGGTCCTGGATGGCAAAAACCCAGCCAGACAACCTGTCCATCCACACCTCTCTGAAATAACTGCAGCCAGGTAAAATGTGGGCATGTCCTTGGCCTTCTCCAGCTGGATGCTGCACTTTGTTCCATTGGCTGCCGCGCTGTGCTCTACATCTGTAAAATAATTATTTCATAGTGGATTAATCATTTTTTCTGCGAGTTGGCTGTTGAAAACGGCTCTAATATTGCTTCCTGAATCACAGAGGAGCGCTCCAGCCACAGCTGTACTTGTGTGCACTCTGAACAACATGGAGAAAGTATTTGGAGCCATCTAAAAAGGTATTTGTCATGTTTATATTGTAATAGCTTGGTAAAACAGTTGCATGTTTTTTCCTTCTTGTATGCAACTGTAAAAGTATGTTCATGACAGATTTAACATCTCATTCTAATTGTTCAGACAAGCTGCGCTCTGATGTGGTACGCTGACGCAATCACTCACTCTGTTCACTTCTTTACTCGAGTTGATGAGCTGCACGTAATGTTGGCAAGTAAAACCCCAATTCCAATGAAGTTGGGACATTGTGTAAAATGTAAATAAAAACAGAATACAATGATTTGCAAATCCTCTTCAACCTATATTCAATTGAATACACCACAAAGACAAGATATTTAATGTTCAAACTGATAGAATTTTTTGTTTTTGTGCAAATATTTGCTCATTTTGAAATGGATGCCTGCAACACATTTCAAAAAAGCTGGGACAGTGGCAACAAAACACTGGGAAAGTTGATGAATGCTTAAAGAACACCTGTTTGGAACATTCCATAGGTGAACAGGTTAATTGGAAACAGTTGAGTGTCATGACTGGGTATAAAAGGAGCATAACCAAAAGGCTCAGCCGTACATCCAGGTTTTGGAGCAACACATGCTGCCATCCAAGCAACGTCTTTTTCAGGGACGTCCCTGCTTATTTCAGCAAGACAATGCCAAGACACATTCTGTACGTGTTACAACAGCGTGGCTTCGTAGTAAAAGAGTGCGGGTACTAGACTGGTCTGCCTGCAGTCCAGACCTGTTGCCCATTGAAAATGTGTGGTGCATTATGAAGCACAAAACACGACAACAGAGACCCCGGACTGTTGAACAACTGAAGTCGTACATCAAGCAAGAAAGGGAAAGAATTCCACCTACAAAGCTTCAACAATTAGTGTCCTCAGTTCCCAAACGCTTATTGAGTGTTGTTAGAAGGAAAGGTGATGTAACACAGTGGGAAACATACCACTGTCCCAGCTTTTTAGAAACATGTTGCAGGCATCCATTTCAAAATGAGCAAGTATTTGCACAAAAACAATAAAGTTTATCAGTTTGAACATTAAATATCTTGTCTTTGTGGTGTATTCAATTGAATATAGGTTGAAGAGGATTTGAAAATCATTGTATTCTGTTTTTATTTACATTTTACACAAAGTCCCAACTTCACTGGAATTGGGGTTGTGGATCGCACAGCGTTGCATTTATTTGTGAAAGATTTTTTTGAACATTTCAAAATTCTCTTTGAACAATTGCACGTGCCGGTGCCCCTCTCACATTCAGTCTACACCCCTTAACGACAAGTTTATTCTCCTTCACGACACAGTGCATGCATCAGTCATGCAAGTGTCAGGGGACCTTGAACCTCAGAGAGAAGTTTTAAAGTTAAAATTGGTGACTGTGTCTCCTCATGTGCTCCCCTACCTTTGGGAGTTCCTTGGACCAGCTCTCTTCTCTCTATACCTTCTCCTGCTTGGGCAAATTTAAAAAAAAACATATCATATCATTTATATGCAGACGATACCCAAGTATATCTCCCTTTAAAAAGAGGCAATGGCAGCTCTGCAACATGTCTGCTAGATTGTCTCAGGGAAATCAAAGCCTGGATGGCCCAGAGCTTTTTAAATTTTAATGAAGCAAAAACTGAAATAATCATTTTTGACCCTAAGGGAAACTGTGATGCCTTTTGCATGGACCTGGACCCCCTTTTACCTTATTTTAAACCCACAGTTTCTAATCTTGGTGTAAAGCTTCACAGTGATTTAAATTGGACCAACAGATTAACTCTGATGTAAAAAAAAACAAAACAAAACAGTTTTTATCATCTTGAGGCTTTTATCCAAGATTAAATCCATTCTATCTTTTAGTGATTTTGAACGAGTGATTCATGCTTTTATTTCCACACATTTGGACTACTGAAATGCACTTTATTTTGGTGTTAACCAGGCTTCCCTGACATGCTTGGAATTGGTCCAAAATGCCACTGCTCGTCTTTTAACAGGCATTAGAAAACGAGAACACATCACCCTGAACCTCGCTTCTCTTCACTGGCTTCCAGTCCATTTTAGAATACCTTTTAAAATTTTATTGTTTGTTTTTAAAGCACTAATTGGATCAGCTCCACAATATATTTCAGATCTCTTAAATGTTTACACCATGGAAATAGAGACCTGGAATGGACGTGCGCGCTTCAATCTATTAGCGTCACTCAGGACAGGAAGGGGCCATTATTAAGGGTGGAAATGTGCAGATCATAAAAAATAAACTGACCGCTTTTTTTGCACTAGCGTCACTATTTCTTAACGGATTTTCATAAATGTAGGCTTGTTTCAAAGCCATTTGAAAGCTCTTTCCAATGAACCTATGCATGTGTGGGTGAAAAAAACTTTTATGTAAAATACAGAAATTTGTGGAAATTATGAATTAAATTATTATAAACTGTGCTGCTTTTTTCACTTTATTGTCGCTATTTGTTAACAGATTTTAATAAACGTAGGTTTGTTTTAAAGCACTTTATTTGCTCTTTCTAATGAACCCATACATGCCTGGGTAGCAAAAAAAAATGTTTTATGTAAAGTGTGGAAATTTGGGGATTTTACTGTGTTTGAGTAATTTACTGTTTTGTTTTTTCCTGTCATCATAATTCTCGATGGATTTTTATAAATGAAGCCTTGTAAGTTGTATTCAAGCTGATTAACAGCTCTAATGAACCCATACATTGCCTTACAATATAAAGCGCCTTGGGGCAACTGTTTGTTGTGATTTGGCGCTATATAAAAAAAAAGTTGATTGATTGAGTTGATACATGACAACAACATATATATGATTTTTACTAACATTTTATTACAAGTAGATATAAAGCCATTCAGAATTTATGACTTTTGACCCTCAGTCAGGGTAAAAGTACCTCCTCCATCCCCTCCAACCACACTGTTAAAATTTGCCGCCTGTGACCACCGTGTACATAATCATATTAAACAACACTGCAAGTATATATACATAAATATATTTAAACATTTTTGTTTCCGTATCTGTATGCATGTGAACGCAGCTTAATGAAAAGAAATTATGGCGTTGAGTTATAGACTCAGTATATCTATATTAATTGCGACATAACGACTTTAAAATAGACATTTGTTTTACATAGTTACATTAAGGCTCTTGTACAGTTCATTTTAGTATTGGAGAATTTGTTTTTGTAGTTGGTGCAGTTGATGGTGAAGCACTGGCTGCCTTTTTTCCCTCATTTCACTTCTGTTTACCAGGTGCCTTAACTGACTCAAGGCGCTCTGTCCACCGTTAGTAATGGCCACCGTGAGGCACGCCGCTAGACACGTGATGTCCATTCCAGGTCTATATTTCCATGAGTTAACATGTCCAAGTGGCACTCAGTGTTTTTAGAGACTTCAAAAGTGATTTCAAACACATGATTCAAAACACTTGATTAAAATATTTTGCCCATCCATTTAAAACTGAGGGTTTTAGAGTATCCCAGAATCCTTGTGTCTGTGTGTCTGTGGCGGCGCCACAGCAAAACACCTCCGTTGGAAGCATTACAGGACAAGTTTGAACATGCCCAGCTGTTAAACAATTTCTCAGATACTCACTCGGCTGAAAGCCATCGAAAACTGCCTGAATCTTAAGAATGGTTATCAACACGGAGCCGCCATGAGTGGCTGGGTGCCGACACACGAATCCGTCTGCACGTCTTTCGTCGCGGTGCGATGTCCAGCGCTGTGGGTTGTCCTTAAAGCAAAAGTAACACTCCTTAATCTCT
This sequence comes from Thalassophryne amazonica, assembly GCF_902500255.1. NCBI lineage: Eukaryota > Metazoa > Chordata > Actinopteri > Batrachoidiformes > Batrachoididae > Thalassophryne > Thalassophryne amazonica. Next base: position 1,117,292 of record NC_047122.1, read on the forward strand.
CATCAGCCGTTAAAATTTTCACCGAAAACCGTCTGAATTTCTCAAATGGTGTCCACTTGGATGTGTCTCACAGTTCCTGAAAAAATTTTGATCAAGCAAAGCGCCAGTCTCTCAGGAAGAAGTCAGACAAAGGAATTCCGATGAGGGGGGTGGACCAGTGCTCACTCAAAGCCTGCCCACAGGCGAATGACGCAACCGACAGGCGTGAAAAAACTCATGCATGCACACGAGGGTTGAAGCTTGTCTGACGCAATCACACGTGATTCAAATCCATATGGTTTTTGAAAAAATAAAAAGGTCGGTTTCTTTTCTAATAGACCTCGTATATTCTGAAAGCACAGGTTGTCCTGAAAAAAAAAAAGACATAAAACTTGATTGTAGGATGCAGGGAGAGCTGTTAACAGCAATAATAAAACATTTATGCCAGGCAAGTGAACTGTCCAAAAAATGCCCTCGGACCACAGAGGGTTAAAACTGTATGCGTCTGGATGACTTGGGTGATATTACCAGTGTAACAGTATGGGATCAAAAGAAATGAGCATTTTTTTCTTTTCTGTGACCAGGTCGCCTTTGATGATGGTTTTCAAAGTTGTCTGAAAAGCCAATCCGATAATGAAAACATTAGCTTTGATAAATAGTGGTTAGCATATCAGCAGAACTGTGCCCACCACTGCTTATCTTTTGTGAGATATTCCGATTTGAAGTTTGTTAACATTTTGGATTGACTGGGTCTGTCCCAACAAAAAAAGGAGTCCTTGAGAATACAGCTTGCCTAATATTGTGCATATTGTTAAGATCGGGCTCCATATATTTGTGTTTGTTTGGCTGTTTGACCTCTGAGTTCAGGCGACAAAGATGGAGCGGCTGATCACAGAGACTAATCTCTGACATGGTACCGTACGACGATGCAGAGCGTGAGGATTATTCAGAGGAGAATGGCCATCATCTGCATTTCAAATGAAAATGGCACTTACTGCAGAGTAACATGCCCTTCAAATAACTTCTGCTGCAGAGAAATCGCATGAAATAAGCAGAGACGTGCAGGAGATGAAAGCAGTTCTGAACATCACCATTACAATGAATTATCGTTGACTCTGCCTCCTGTCTTTGATATGGAACACTGTGTCATCATCATGTCATGGAGCGTTTTGTGAAACAGCTGAACATGTGATGAAGTCATTGAAATCAGCCTGTAATCCTCCCGTGGATTAAACGGCTCAAATAATCAATAAACCCACTGAGACGAGCTGTTTATTGAGGAAACTGTGTGTGTGTGTGTGTGTGCGTGTGTGTGTGTGTGTGTCTGTGTGTGAGAGAGAGAGAGGGGAGGTGATGGTCTAGTGGTTAAGGTGTTGGGCTTGAGTCCAGAAGATCATGGGTTCAAATCCCCACCTGACTGGAAAATCACTAAGGGCCCTTGGGCAAGGCCCCTATTGCTCCCGGTGTGTAGTGAGCGCCTTGTATGGTAGCACCCTGACATCGGGGTGAATGTGAGGCATAATTGTAAAGCGTCTGATGCGTCTGATAGAGTGTCTGATGCAGATGGAAAAGCGCTATATAAATGCAGTCCATTTACCATTCAAAGAGAGAGTGTGTGTGTGTGTGTGAGAGAGAGAGAGAGAGACCGTGTGTGTGTGTGTGAGAGAGAGAGAGAGAGTGTGTGTGTGTGTGTGAGAGACAGAGAGAGAGACCGTGTGTGTGTGTGTGTGAGAGAGAGAGAGAGAGTGTGTGTGTGTGTGTGAGAGAGAGAGAGAGAGACCGTGTGTGTGTGTGTGTGTGTGAGAGAGAGAGAGAGAGTGTGTGTGTGTGTGTGAGAGAGAGAGAGAGAGTGTGTGTGTGTGTGTGTGTGAGAGAGAGAGAGAGAGTGTGTGTGTGTGTGTGAGAGAGAGAGAGACCGTGTGTGTGTGTGTGTGAGAGAGAGAGAGAGAGTGTGTGTGTGTGTGTGAGAGAGAGAGAGAGAGAGACCGTGTGTGTGTGAGAGAGAGTATGTGTGTGTGAGTGTGAGTGTGTGTGTGTGTGTGAGAGAGAGAGCGTGTGTGATAGACAGAGAGTGTGTGTGTGTGTGTGACTGTGTGTGAGAGAGTGTGTGTGTGTATATGTGTGTGAGAGAGAGAGACAGTGTGTGTTTGAGAAAGTGAGTGAGTGTGTGTGAGAGTGAGAGAGTGTGTGTGTATGTGTGTGTGAGAGAGAGAGAGTGTGTGTGTATGTGTGTGTGTGAGAGAGTGAGTGAGAGTGTGTGTGTGTATGTGTGTGAGAAAGAGAGAGAGAGACCGTGTGTGTGTGTGTGTGTGAGAGAGAGAGAGAGAGAGAGTGTGTGTGTGTGTGAGAGAGAGAGAGAGAGACCGTGTGTGTGTGTGTGTGAGAGAGAGAGAGAGACCGTGTGTGTGTGTGTGTGTGTGAGAGAGAGAGAGAGAGAGAGTGTGTGTGTGTGTGTGAGAGAGAGAGAGACCGTGTGTGTGTGTGTGAGAGAGAGAGAGAGAGAGACCGTGTGTGTGTGTGTGTGTGAGAGAGAGAGTGTGTGTGTGTGTGTGAGAGAGAGAGAGAGACCGTGTGTGTGTGTGTGTGAGAGAGAGAGAGAGAGAGAGTGTGTGTGTGTGTGTGAGAGAGAGAGAGAGAGACCGTGTGTGTGTGAGAGAGAGTATGTGTGTGTGAGTGTGTGTGTGTGTGTGTGTGTGTGTGAGAGAGAGAGCGTGTGTGATAGACAGAGAGTGTGTGTGTGTGTGACTGTGTGTGAGAGAGTGTGTGTGTGTGTATATGTGTGTGAGAGAGAGAGACAGTGTGTGTTTGAGAAAGTGAGTGAGTGTGTGTGAGAGTGAGAGAGTGTGTGTGTATGTGTGTGAGAGAGAGAGAGAGTGTGTGTGTATGTGTGTGTGTGAGAGAGTGAGTGAGAGTGTGTGTGTGTATGTGTGTGTGTGAGAGAGAGACAGTGCGTGTGTGAGAGAGAGAGACAGTGTCTGTGTGAGAGAGAGAGACAGTGTGTGTGAGAGAGAGTGAGTGAGTGTGTGTGTGTGTGTGAGAGAGAGAGGGAGACAGTGTGTGTGTGTGTGTGCGAGAGAGAGGGAGACTGTGTGTGTTTTTGAGAGAGAGGGAGACAGTGTGTGTGTGTGAGAGACAGAGTGTGTGTGAGAGAGATGAGACAGTGTGTGTGTGTGAGAGAGAGCATGTGTGAGAGAGAGTGTGTGTGTGTGTGTGAGAGAGAGAGCCCGTGTGTGTATGTGAGAGAAAGTGTGTGTGTGAGAGAGTGTGTGTGTATGTGTGTGTGTGTGTGTGTGTGTGTGTGAGAGAGAGAGAGCCCGTGTGTGTATGTGAGAGAGAGTGTGTGTGTGTGTGTGTGTGAGAGAGAGCCCGTGTGTATATGTGAGAGAGAGTGTGTGTGAGAGAGAGAGCCCGTGTGTATGTGAGAGAGAGTGTGTGTGAGAGAGAGAGCCCGTGTGTGTATGTGAGAGAGAGTGTGTGTATGCGTGTGAGAGAGAGAGCCCGTGTGTGTATGTGAGAGAGAGTGTGTGTGTGTGAGAGAGAGAGAGCCCGTGTGTGTATGTGAGAGAGAGTGTGTGTGTGTGTGTGAGAGAGAGTGTGTGTGTGTGTGTGTGAGAGAGAGCCCGTGTGTGTATGTGAGAGAGAGCCCGTGTGTATGTGAGAGAGAGTGTGTGTGAGAGAGAGAGCCCGTGTGTGTATGTGAGAGAGAGTGTGTGTATGTGTGTGAGAGAGAGAGCCCGTGTGTGTATGTGAGAGAGAGTGTGTGTATGTGTGTGAGAGAGAGAGCCCGTGTGTGTATGTGAGAGAGAGTGTGTGTGTGTGAGAGAGAGAGAGCCCGTGTGTGTATGTGAGAGAGAGTGTGTGTGTGTGTGTGTGTGAGAGAGAGTGTGTGTGTATGTGTGTGTGTGTCAGAGTCTAAGGGTGATGAAGTTGATACGTGTTCAGATACGTGTTGGTTTACGTGTTGGCATCAGAATTTTGGCTCTCTGTTGGGACTGTTTACACAGAGACTGCTACCTGCTGCTTTGGACTTTCAACTAACAGTCTTTTTCAAGACTTTTTTACTTTTTTACCTTTTTACTTTTTTTTTACTTTTTTACTGTGCTCCAACGCCTAAGGAAGACCTCTACCGGTCGAAACATCGCAATGGAGCACTTTTATCAGCTAACTTTCATCAGCGTTGGCAAGCTAACTAGCTTGCTAACGCTTTCGTTTTTATTTTTTTTATTTATTTATTTTATTTTATTTTTTTTTTTCTCTTTTAGCACTGTTGTCGTGCGTTATCTGTGCTGCTCCACAGCGTGTTTAGTTGATTTTTATTTTATTTTAGCACCGTTGTCGTGCGTTGCCTGTGCTGCTTCATGGCCTGTTTGGTGCCTTGATTGGGGCACTCCTTCTGCTGAATCACCTTTAAATTATTTACACATTATTCACTTTGTGTGTTTTTAGGAATCCGCTAGGTTGCGTAGCTACTAGCTCTTAGCCGTTTTAGCATGGCGGCTTCTCCTGTCTCTCCCGTACTTTTCTGCTCTGGGTGTGAAATGTTTAGTTATTCCTCGGCCTCCTTTAGCAGTAACGGTACTTGTAATAAGTGCAGCTTATTCGTAGCTTTGGAGGCCAGGCTGGGCGAATTGGAGACTCGGCTCCGCACCGTGGAAAATTCTACAGCTAGCCAGGCCCCTGTAGTCGGTGCGGACCAAGGTAGCTTAGCCTCCGCTAGTTCCCCCCTGGCAGATCCCAGGCAGTCGGGAAAGCAGGCTGACTGGGTGACTGTGAGGAGGAAGCGTAGCCCTAAACAGAAGCCCCGTGTACACCGTCAACCCGTTCACATCTCTAACCGTTTTTCCCCACTCGACGATACACTCGCCGAGGATCAAACTCTGGTTATTGGCGACTCTGTTTTGAGAAATGTGAAGTTAGTGACACCAGCAACCATAGTCAATTGTCTTCCGGGGGCCAGAGCAGGCGACATTGAAGGAAATATGAAACTGCTGGCTAAGGCTAAGCGTAAATTTGGTAAGATTGTAATTCACGTCGGCAGTAATGACACCCGGTTACGCCAATCGGAGGTCACTAAAATTAACATTAAATCGGTGTGTAACTTTGCAAAAACAATGTCGGACTCTGTAGTTTTCTCTGGGCCCCTCCCCAATCGGACCGGGAGTGACATGTTTAGCCACATGTTCTCCTTGAATTGCTGGCTGTCTAAGTGGTGTCCAAAAAATGAGGTGGGCTTCATTGATAATTGGCAAAGCTTCTGGGGAAAACCTGGTCTTGTTAGGAGAGACGGCATCCATCCCACTTTAGAGGGAGCAGCTCTCATTTCTAGAAATCTGGCCAATTTTCTTGGATCCTCCAAACTGTGACTGTCCAGCGTTGGGACCAGGAGGCAGAGCTGTGGTCTTATACACCTCTCTGCAGCTTCTCTCCCCCTGCCATCCCCTCATTACCCCATCCCCGTAGAGACGGTGCCTGCTCCCAGACCACCAATAACCAACAAAAATCTATTTAAGCATAAAAATTCAAAAAGAAAAAAATAATATAGCACCTTCAATTGCACCACAGACTAAAACAGTTAAATGTGGTCTATTAAACATTAGGTCTCTCTCTTCTAAGTCCCTGTTGGTAAATGATATAATAATTGATCAACATATTGATTTATTCTGCCTTACAGAAACCTGGTTACAGCAGGATGAATATGTTAGTTTAAATGAGTCAACACCCCCGAGTCACACTAACTGTCAGAATGCTCGTAGCACGGGCCGAGGGGGAGGATTAGCAGCAATCTTCCATTCCAGCTTATTAATTAATCAAAAACCTAGACAGAGCTTTAATTCATTTGAAAGCTTGTCTCTTAGTCTTGTCCATCCAAATTGGAAGTCCCAAAAAACAGTTTTATTTGTTATTATCTATCGTCCACCTGGTCGTTACTGTGAGTTTCTCTGTGAATTTTCAGACCTTTTGTCTGACTTAGTGCTTAGCTCAGATAAGATAATTATAGTGGGCGATTTTAACATCCACACAGATGCTGAGAATGACAGCCTCAACACTGCATTTAATCTATTATTAGACTCTATCGGCTTTGCTCAAAAAGTAAATGAGTCCACCCACCACTTTAATCATATCTTAGATCTTGTTCTGACTTATGGTATGGAAATAGAAGACTTAACAGTATTCCCTGAAAACTCCCTTCTGTCTGATCATTTTTTAATAACATTTACATTTACCCTGATGGACTACCCTGCAGTGGGGAATAAGTTTCATTACACTAGAAGTCTTTCAGAAAGCGCTGTAACTAGGTTTAAGGATATGATTCCTTCGTTATGTTCTCTAATGTCATATACCAACACAGAGCAGAGTAGCTACCTAAACTCTGTAAGGGAGTTAGAGTATCTCGTCAATAGTTTTACATCCTCATTGAAGACAACTTTGGATGCTGTAGCTCCTCTGAAAAAGAGAGCTTTAAATCAGAAGTGTCTGACTCCGTGGTATAACTCACAAACTCGTAGCTTAAAGCAGATAACCCGTAAGTTGGAGAGGAAATGGCGTCTCACTAATTTAGAAGATCTTCACTTAGCCTGGAAAAAGAGTTTGTTGCTCTATAAAAAAGCCCTCCGTAAAGCTAGGACATCTTTCTACTCATCACTAATTGAAGAAAATAAGAATAACCTCAGGTTTCTTTTCAGCACTGTAGCCAGGCTGACAAAGAGTCAGAGCTCTATTGAGCTGAGTATTCCATTAACTTTAACTAGTAATGACTTCATTTGCTAACAAAATTTTGACTATTAGAGAAAAAATTACTCATAACCATCCCAAAGATGTATCGTTATCTTTGGCTGCTTTCAGTGATGCCGGTATTTGGTTAGACTCTTTCTCTCCGGTTGTTCTGTCTGAGTTATTTTCATTGGTTGCTTCGTCCAAACCATCGGCATGTTTATTGGACCCCATTCCTGCCAGGCTGCTCAAGGAAGTCCTACCATTATTTAATGCTTCAATCTTAAATATGATCAGTCTATCTTTGTTAGTTGGTTATGTACCACAGGCCTTTAAGGTGGCAGTAATTAAACCATTACTTAAAAAGCCATCACTTGACCCAGCTATCTTAGCTAATTATAGGCCAATTTCCAACCTTCCTTTTCTCTCAAAAATTCTTGAAAGGGTAGTTGTAAAACAGCTAACTGATCACCTGCAGAGGAATGGTCTATTTGAAGAGTTTCAGTCAGGTTTTAGAATTCATCATAGTACAGAAACAGCATTAGTGAAGGTTACAAATGATCTTCTTATGGCTTCGGACAGTGGACTTATCTCTGTGCTTGTTCTGTTGGACCTCAGTGCTGCTTTTGATACTGTTGACCATAAAATTTTATTACAGAGATTAGAGCATGCCATAGGTATTAAAGGCACTGCGCTGCGGTGGTTTGAATCATATTTGTCTAATAGATTACAGTTTGTTCATGTAAATGGGGAATCTTCTTCACAGACTAAAGTTAATTATGGAGTTCCACAAGGTTCTGTGCTAGGACCAATTTTATTCACTTTATATATGCTTCCCTTAGGCAGTATTATTAGACGGTATTGCTTAAATTTTCATTGTTACGCAGATGATACCCAGCTTTATCTATCCATGAAGCCAGAGGATACACACCAATTAGCTAAACTGCAGGATTGTCTTACAGACATAAAGACATGGATGACCTCTAATTTCCTGCTTTTAAACTCAGATAAAACTGAAGTTATTGTACTTGGCCCCACAAAT